>NC_072468.1:22547991-22637991 GCF_027596085.1 Anoplopoma fimbria | reverse complement strand
GTAGACTAGTCTACACTGCAAAGATAAAAAGTTTTCATCATTAATCATTTAGCGTTTCACATTTCTGTTTCCAGCTGGAAGGAAATATTTCTTATAATTCCACAATTGCCCCCCCAAAAAAGTGCATTAAAATAAGTCTAGATAAAGGTGAAATAAATGATTTAAATTAAAGTAATGTTTTTTTGTTTTTTTTTAGCAATGCGGTTTTAAAATTCATTATCTGCTCATTAGCTTTTTTATTTTTTTTGCAGTGCTGGCTTATAGTGGTGCGTTAAAGGCTTAAATCCAGAGCAGTTCAACGTCCATTGGCGGAGCTGATCTGTTGGTGCATTCGAGGTCAGCAGGATTAAACTGTGTCCTGAAAATCCTCTTTGTCGGCTGACTTCTGTTCATCAGCATTCATTTGTCTATTTAGGACGTTTTTTTTTTTTTTGTTAAGACACATGAACTGTCTGTCAATTTGGAAAAGTAGAGGATCCCAAACCCGAATTTAACGACATAAATTGGTTAAATTGTGTTAAATGTGAAGCTGAGAAAGGTAGTGATACTAATAACTTAGAAATATTGTGATAAATTGGGAAAATCAAAGACATCCAATTGTCCTTTAGTTATTTAATCAATACTCCCATTGTTTTACTGAAGTAATAGTCACAACCAAGACATATTTGAATATTTGTGTACATACAAATATTCATGAATACAAATATTCATGAATATTTGTGTACATACAAATATTCATGAATTTTGAAAATATTTTACTGTTACATCTTCAGTAAATTAAACACTGCTGCAAAATACCAACTGAAACTGTCGAAGCGCTACTGTCGTCCTCCCCTGAGGACACAAAACATGTTTTCTCTACATTATTCAACAGGTTCACCTAAGGTCGCGTAGGGGAGGCGGTGTTTATTCTCAGTTATGATCCAGCTGATATTTCTGTAGGACATTTCCAACATACAATATGCAGAAAGTTACCAAAAAAAATACTGCCAAAACAAAGTAGGAGGCCACAAGTGAAAAATGCGTTTTTGTTGAGCTAAAAGAGTACGGCACGTTATTAATCATTTAAAAAAACCTTTTAACTTACTTTGAAATGTACTCAGAGCATATTGTCCATAGTGTACTTCCTGACATCCTGACTTAGTACAAAAAGCATGAGAGAAAGTGCTGCTGGATGGAAGAAGGGATATGAATGTGTTGGTGTGGTAGCAGAGTCCTGTTGGTGATGTTACTCCACCTTTACAGCATCGTTTCATATCACTAACACTGCTGCATGACTTTTCGGTTCAGGCTGAATGAATATTTAGCTTCCTGAGAAGACACGCTAAAAGTTTCATGAGTGGACCGTGTCAGATTTAGAGACTACTTCAGTTTCATGTTTGTGTTTCTTTCCTTTTTTCTTTTCTTTTTTTCCCAAAAGGAAGACGTTTGACCTCTTTCTGCAGAGTCACTGTGTAGAACATAATATCATTTGTTGGAGACTTTTAATCCATCTAGAGCCCCTTTCAGCACCATGGCAGCAAACATTTCTGCGTTGGCCTCAGTGGGAATCAAACCTCAACAAAAAAAAGAAAACCTCGGCAGCGTTAGTGTCATTGTCTCAGCACCGCAGCTACACAGAACCTCGTCTTGTTTCTCTGTCAGCGCGGTTTCTAGGTTGAATAGGAAGCGTGGAGGCAAAGAGAATCAGCCTGACAGTTTGCTTTTGAACCGGAGTGAATGTTTTAATTTTGAAGCGGCCCCTCAAGGACGAGCAGCTGAGGACGGAGAGACACGTGTGGTAGTTTACTGCTCTGATTAATGCACGCACACACAATGAGAATGTCATCTTGTCTGTCGTGTGCGTCATGAATCACATACACGTGGGCAGCTGTGAGCCCAACCAAATACATGCAGACACCCTAAGTAAGTGGAGAGCAGTGATAGTAAATAGTCTCAACATCCATTTGTGTCATGGGAATCTGTAATACCCACATTCAACGTGCGCAGTGGGAATGCTGCTGCCTCCTCTCCGCCACACCACACTGCACTCTGACAAAATACCAACAGCAGCTGAAAAATGTAGGTCAAGCAAAACTAAAACATTAATAACAGACAGGCTCAAGTCAAAGTCCAAACGCAATGAGCCACCGGGGGCCTCTCCAGTGAGTAAACAGTGACTAATCCAGTCATTCCCAAAGACTGGGTCGGGGCCCGCAGGTGGGTCGGGGGAGATTTTCTTAGGGACGCCCCAAAAAACCTGCAGAAAATCTTCCATAATCAATATTTGTATCTGCAGTACACGATTTAGCCACATGGGATTATTTTTGATCGGGAAGGATTTGCATGTTGCGTCTTAAAAATGCGTAGAAAATGGAAGTCGTGCGGCTTTCATCCTTTTATCCAAGGGGTTGCGCTCCTGTCGTGTCTGCTGTTACTAAGCAACCACACCCAGCGCGCGGCAACGACGATGATGAGGAAGTTGCCCGGGTAGCCTTACCATAGCTCGATAAACTCCGTATATTTTCTGTAGACCGATATTTACGGAAGGAAGACATTATACCTGCCATCTGTGATTGGTTGGTCCTCGTCACATGACCTGCGGCGCGTAATGCCGTGTTCCAAAAGTTGAACTATTTTTATCTAAGGTAGCAGCTGTCGCATCCTTAAAAAAAATGACGCGCTTGGGAACGTTTGCGAGACGGGACGTTGTCGATGTTCTATAAGATGATGCGGAAATGGCAGCAAAAATGGTAAAAAAAAAATGAATTCATGCACAAATTTGCTTCTATCATGATTTAAAGATAAGGCCTTTTGTGAATTTGGTTCCGATGGTTTGTCATTTTTAAAAAGTGGCTCCCATAAAAAAAAAAAAGTCCTGAAAACACTCCACAGAGGGAAATTGAACACCAAAACACATCAGTCTCGCCTCCTTTGGCTCTGAAAGCCTTCACTTATAATTTAGCTATTGACAAATTCAAATACTTAACCCCTGTCACCACACTTGTAGTCATTATCAGAGGCCTCCAAGAAGTAAATGGCTCCCATTCAGAAAATCTTTCAGTACTTTCCAGCTTCCATTAAAGTATAATACAGGAGCCCCGGGCGTTCTTATCCCCAAGGCTAACGTTTATATTACAGAATAGACGAATGATGATGTTTTTTAATGCTTTTAAACATATCAAGGCTGACGAGTGTCTTCTTTAAAAAAGGTTACGCTTCCTTCTGCACATTGCAAAGTATCACTAATGTGACAAAAGTCATGTGACCCTCTCAAGTGCATTCAGTCAATCATCTCCAGCAAACTGACTCTGGACTGTTTTGCTTGAGACTTTAAGTGGCTCAACCTGTTTTTGTGTGTCACTTGGGTCTCTTGTAATAACACACACACACACACATACAAACACACACACACACACACACACACACACACACACACACACACACACACACACACACACACACACACACACACACACATGAGAAAGGGGCACAGAACCTGTCGGGAACATTTAACCCCAACAAGGCTTCTCCTTCAGCCTGCCTCACATTCCTTCTCTATTATAGCGCTGTGGGGGAATCTGTGTGCATTTATAATTTAGACATCTGGTTGATGATCTTACAACGCTCACTGAGTGGGAGTGCAGCTGTGGTAATGACACAAGTGGAAGAGGAAGATGCTAGAATGCACCAACAACTCTTCCTATTTGTCACCATTTGGAGACATTTTAATAAATCTGGAATATTAAGGGACATTTGCCTGTCATGTCTTCCACTTTTAATGTAAAGGAAGCTCCTCTCAACCCAGTTATATATTAGCAAATAGTCATTTCACCTTTTCTCTATTTAACCCCTTGTAGTTTCTGGCCGTGCAGATCAATATCCAAGAAAATGTGAAAATAGTTGTTTTTGCGAGGGCCTTTTTGTTGCCCAAAATAAAAAGCAAAAGCCTCTGAAACAGCTTGACATGAAGCTAAAACTCTGCTGCAACACACTAATGTTGACTTAGGTGTAGTTTGGTTAGAAGCTCTCTTTTGGGATGGAGGGTATTGGCGCGGCAGCAGAAGTCTCACTGGAAGATATCTCATATCTTGAAAAAATAAAATGTATGGCTTTACACCACTAGGGATAGGTGGTGTAAAGTGGGTGAACTGGCCCTTTAAATGTATTGTAATAGTAAAGAAAACATAGCTCCAGCACAAAAATTTGCTTTTAAAAACTCAAATAATTCAAGTCATAGTCTCTATTTTTACTGTCTGATTTCTAACTAGAAAAAAGCCAAGCAGCTAATAAGTGTTTTAAAGAACACATGAAAGCTCAGATGTCTTCTCCAAAGGAAACACGTGGACGTAGCCCTGCTGTGTGCCACTGTGTGTTAAATAAAGAGGAGAGGGGAGGGGTTGTGTGTTAAGTGTAAATAAGGACAATGTGAGTCACTGAGTTTGGGGTGAATATGGTTGACTAATTAATTCAGGAACTGCCTCATCAAAGTCTGAGAGGGAGACCGAGGCAACTGCATCCACGCTCTCTGCAAAGCAACCAAACTTCATCACGCAAAGCTCCCCATCCCTCCATCCCTCCATCCCTCCATCCCTCCGTCTCTCTGTCTCTCTCTGTCTGTGTCACTGTTCTCTCTCTCTCTCTCCCTCATGCACCGCCTCCGGCTTTCCTGCACTCTCGTTCTGATGCGTCGCTCTCGCGTTTGGCCGCACACCTCTCTGCTCTTTACTGTTTCGACACACGACTGAGGACAGAGTCGGACCTCTTTCAGTGTGCAGAAAGCTTGTTAGTTGTGTTAGCTTATTAAAAAGTTGTTGTGACCAGCAACACTTACATATAGATACAAACAAAAAATAATTTTGCTATGCTCTGTTTCTTTTCTTTCCGGCCCCTTCAGTGGGATGCAACTATTAACAATTTTCAGCAGTCCCGTCTGCACTGTGTTAAACTTTCGTACAATTAAACGTGTTAATTGCTTCACTTTCAATGTTTTCGTTCACTTCATTTTATAGAAAGCAACTAGTATCTTTAAATCTGTAATAACTGTTTTTTGTTATCACTAGGGGGCAGCGGAAACAGGCTGTAAACACAACACTGACATATTACTACTTAAAAAGTTGCTATGGTGAACTTTAACCCAGTGCAAACAGTTGCTTATTTACACATGCAGCTTTTGTTTTCAACTAGTTCCTGAGGGGAAATAACTGGCTCTTTAGCTGCTAAATGCTGCTGTCTGGTGCTGAGCATGTCGGGTACAGTGTTCTTTCTTTTTTTTTTTTAGAGAAGTGAGAGTAAATCAAGATGAAAAACTTTATTGTTTTGAAAACCAAATCAATGAGCTGTAAGATGCCCACAAATATATATATATATATCTGTAGAGTAGTCATGTGATCCCTTGTAAATGTAAAATTATAGAGCTTTAATAGAGAAATTTGGAAAGGCTGAACTGAATGTGTGTTCAGTTTTCTTTTATTTTTTCTGGCAGCAGGAACTTTCTTTTTTAGAATAAACAGAACTTGGTCGAGCATAAGAGCTTTCTCTTGCACAATAGCACACAATGAAACAAAGTCGGTGGACCATGAACTCAGCCGACCACAGTCCAGAGTATCATATCCGTTTCATAGAAAAAAGAAGAAAGTAATGTATCTTATTAACAGTCCGGTTACTCTTTAGAGCAGCGATAGAGAACCACAACAGAGCATCACAGCTGTTTTATTGACAAATTATCTATGAGAATTTGAGTGGAGATATATAGGTATTCAAATAAATATTCCCCTAACTTTTTCTGCTCTGTAACATCACGTTGGTTTGTGTCTTTATCTCAAACTCTCTCCTGGTTTACACATTAGCTCCTCTCTGTCTCCTATCCTACCCTCTGTGGGAGCTTTGCCCTGCTGCAGAGCAGTGACCTGCAGGTCAAAGTTCAGGGCCAAAATAAAACGAGGAGAGCCACGGTGATATCAACCCGGTGTCGCATCACACACTGCCTCCTTAGCTGGATCACACCCATGTACATGTACACAGGCATCCAAATGTTCTTTTCAGCAGATGAAACTACTTTTTTTTAGCTTTAGGATCGTTTATTTTGATTGCAGAAATTGTTCTCTCATGCACAAACACACAAGATGCAAGATGTGACGTGGCGAGACCGACACATGTTCATGCAGGGAAATGTGTTTATTTTTTTACGCCCACCCAACGGAAGCTTTAGAAATGGAAAAATCTACTTATTAAAACGCCACTGTCAGACTGAGCGTCTGTGATGCCCCGGCACCGTGACCTTTTAGTCCAAATGTTGATAGGCTTTAATTGTATTTAGCTGCTGTAATTCCACTAACAGTCTGACCCAGAGGCTAATCCAGGGCAGCCAGGCAGCGAACTGTGCGCTCTGCCAGCTGCCATTTGCTGAAGTGGCATTTTGAGAGTCGCAGCTGAAATGTCCCATGGTACCTCTGTTTGCATGCACTTTCCTCCTCGCCCTCATTTCCTGCCCTATACCTCCGTACACGGGATGCTGTTGTGTTTGGGGTTTTAGGGATTTGTAGGTCTTTTTTTAGTGCCCCCTTTTTGTTTTTTCTGCCCTCAATTTGGTATCAGAATAACATTGTTTGTCAGGAAGAATGGCTGTTTATCGTTGAGATTTCAAGTTTATCGTCTGATGACAAGCTCAGTCAAATACATTAAGCTAAACCCACAGTGCACCAATTAAAAAGCAGGAAACAGCTTATGGCAAACACCCAAATCTGACTTTATACTCCCATCCCCCCCTTTATTCTCTGTCTCTCTGATCCTGCTTTCCGTTTTCTGTCTTATCCTCAGGCATCTGTTTCTCTCTAATGTCATTTCTGTCTCTCTCGCTCGCTCGCTGCCCTCCTCTATGTCAAGATACAAAATCTCTCTGTCTCTTCTGGTCCGTCTGCCCGTCTTTCTCTCCATTCTTTAAGACCTTTCTCTAATCACCCCTCGCTCCCTCCCCCTCCCCTCTCTCTCTCTCTCTCTCTCTCTGCTCCTCGGACTCATCCAGCCGGCTGTATAGGCGAGGGGGAAAACACAGAGAGTGATGTGTCTCAGTCAGAAGTCCTCAAGTGCTCTGCCTCTCAGACACGAGTGACCCCGACAATGAGGCTTTTGAAAAGTCAAGTGGATCAAGTAGATTCGCCACCATCCGCGGGATTAACCACGAATCAATTTGAGACCAGATTAATAGCTGTCACATTCTCATCTCAGCGACAGGAGAGGCAGCAGGGTACTAACAGGTGGCGGAATTTGTGGAACGTCAGTGATTTTTGGAAGAATTTGATTTCATTCCCCGTGAAAGTCAGAGACAATGTGTTTCACAGCTGTTTCAATGAGTTAGCGAGGAGCCCAAAAGAAGTGGAAACTAGGTTGTTGACCCCCTGTAGAATAGATTTATTTTTTTTTTTTGGGGGGTGACGTTAACAAGCCAGGGCAGAGTGACAGTTTTAGGTTATGGAAGGGCTCTGACTTAGACATGGACAGTCAGGGAAGAGTTTTATTCCGGAGACGGTCCTCTCGGGGGAACACGACAGAATCGGGTCCTTTCAGCAAGTGCCCTAAAGTGACACATGCTAAAGTTCAGCCCACAAAAGCCCTCCAGCAGCGTACGAAGTTATGACTGCTGTCCCTCGTGAGCAAAAAGAGGAAGTGGAGCGATGTTATTGTGGAGCGGAGAAGTCCGCACAGGCAGGAGGTCAGGGACTACTCCCAACAAAACCACGGATCCCGTTTCCTGTTTCCTCCCGACTGTCAAAGTCATGTTCTTTTAACCATGACCACGATCGTCCAAAAGTTTAAGCATATTTTTGTAACCATGACAACAAAGGTCCCCTAACCTTAACTAAGTACTTATTTTAACCCAAACCACAATGATTCGACCAACCCTAACAAAGGTGTTTCTGTGCCTTAACCTTAACCGAGGCATTGTTCGATGTTAAAACAGATTTATTATAAAAAAATATATATTTCACGCATAAAATGAATCAATGTGTTTCTAAAGAGCAGCTAGAAACAAGTAGTTTGACGTCTAATCTAGGGGACTTGTTGAGTCTTTCACAAACCGGCTTCTCTCTTGCCGACAGCTACAGCTCTGTATGCTTTAGAGTTCTTTCACTACAGCACTACAGCAACATATTTGACGTCAGGAGGTAATCTTTGTGGAAATTGCACTGAGACTACTTTCACCCCCGCTGCTCAAGGCCGTGTTTCTATTTCCTTTGGTTTGTGAATCCCCGCAAAGACAGACACGTGTGGCTAATCCGACAGCCGTCCCCTTTTGCAAAGCGAGACAAGAGCTGCTGGAGTGCGAGTGGCGAGGAATGTCCCATTGTGCAACGTCTTTGTGACAGACAACACCTCTCTGCAGCTTCGGCCCCGCAGAGACTGCGCTGTTTGCGAAAGGAGGCCGCATTCTGTTTTTCCTGAGGGGCTTGCGGGTTGACACAAGTTCACAGAGGGGAAAAAAAAAAAAAAAGTACTTTGAGGTCAACACCTTTTGTGCTGAGGTATTTTTTTTTTTTTTTTTCTGCTAGAAGAAGAGGACAGGCTGGAATTAAAGGCATTTCTATAACGCTCCAGAGTGATTTGACCTCTCGTGTTCTCAGACGTGACGCAGCTGCTGTGTGTGTGTGTGAGGTGACAGGTGATGCAGAGTTGAAAAGCATTTTTTCCATACCCCTCCTCGTCCCTTTTTATCCCCCCCCCCCGTCCCCGTCTCTCCGCCTCCACCTGTCTCTTTATGTAAACCACCGCTCTCTATCTGAAGCCTCATCTCAGACTATATTCAAATACACTGAACTCTGCACCTTCTCTCTCTATCTCCCCTCTCCCTCCCCTTAATCTCCCCTTTCTCAACTTATCACCTCTCACTCTCTCCCTCTCAAACCTTATCTCGCCGTTTCACCCTTTTACCTCATTTCTCCCCTCACACGCGGCCTCCCCTCTGCATTCTCATTGCCTCCCCCCTTTCTCACTGTGTAACAGTAGATGGAGTTATTAGTCAGACAGTGGGGATGACTGAACAGGTGTTTTCCAAATGGACCTTTTGAGCACTCGCCGCATCATCATCTCTCCACGGGTGGGGGGAGTGGGGTGGGGGAGGCCGGTAGTATGTGCGTACGAGAGCTTGGCCTCTGCGTGCCCTTTTCCGCCTCAGGATGAGCCATTTGCCAGTTGAGGGGGTGTGGCATGTTACCGAAGTCATGTGTGGTACGTGCACGTGTGTATGCATATGCAGAAGCATAACATATGTAGGTGTGAAGAAGTGGTATATCTTTACCAGCTGCTGCTTGTCATTACTCATTGATGCACAGCAGCGAGGGCAGAGTGGCCTTGGCCGGGCCACTTTCCACCGCTCCACTTCACGGAAAACACGAGCGCTGACATATTTAGGAGTCGGAGAAATGTTCCCGTCTCCACACTTTTTGCCCCCTTTGACCCCGTTCTGCAAACCCCCACCCCCACCCGAGACATTTGACATGCCCGATTTCCCTCTATCTCCTCCGTCTCCGTCGCCTCTCCCTTCTGTTTCTGCTGCAGGCTTTTGGGTTTCACTTTAGTTTACATGCAGGCTGTACAGAGGCCGTATGGATTTAGACCAGATTTAGGCGTATCACATTGTGTTAAATCTCCTAAATCAAAAAAAAAGACACAGAGGAAGACGTACGCAAAGCGAGAAGAAACAGGAGTAAAAATGTAACATGTTCATGTCTAACAGTTCTGATTTATGCGGCCGAATTCTCAACTCCACTTCTCTTGTTTTCCATCAGCTGTACAACGAGGACGCACATCGAACTCCCAGACTAGTCCGGGACAGTACCTGACCAACGGCACCGACCCGTACAACGGCCAGCCATACCTGTCCGGCTTCATTTCTCTGTTGCTGCGTGCCGAGCCTTACCCAACATCTCGCTACGGGGCCCAGTGCATGCAGGGAAACAACCTGATGGGCATCGAGAACATCTGCGAGCTGGCGGCCAGGCTGCTCTTCAGTGCTGTTGAGTGGGCCAAGAACATCCCGTTCTTCCCCGATCTGCAGCTCATGGACCAGGTGAGTCTCCCACTTTGATGACTGACTAGAATTTACATTAAAATATCCATCTCAGAAAGTTTATTCGACATTTTGGGCGTATCACTCTCTTGCCAAGAGTTGGATGAGAAGATCGAAACCACTCTTGTGTCTTTACAGTAGATACAAAGCCATGGCCAGCAGCTGGTTAGCCTAGCTTAGCACAAATAGTGGAAACAGGAGGAGACATTGCTGGCATTGCTCTGTCCAACGACAACAAAATCAGCTCCTTTAAAGCTTAATAACTGTCTTGTTATCTCTCATTTATTGGATACAAACAAAAACCAAAGTGAAGAATCAACATGTGTCCCAAGGACGTTACTGTTCCTGGATGCATCAAAGTTAGAGCCAGGCTAATGGTTTACCAGTGTTTCCAGTCTTTGTGCTAAGCTAAGCTAATTAACCTAGCACAAAGACTGGAGTTTGCGTTCTTACAGAGAATTAGATAATAAAATGATAACTACACTCAAATATGCAAAATATGAAGCTGGAGCTAATGCTCGGTCGCCTGTTGCTTCACATTTAGCATAAATGAGTTTGGTTATCATTAATTAATTCTCCTTTTAGAAAGAAAATAAGTGCTTTCCATGTCAAATTGGTCCTTTAATAAAGCATGCAAGGGGAACATACTGGCATAAGGGATCAGCTTTCAGTCTCCAAATGTAGAAACTTAGCATCAGGATGTTCATACTGTCTATGATATTCAGTATCATATGCATCATTTGTGAGGACCCCCTCAAAAAACGTGATGGTACATCTCAAGGGGTTGTTCCTAATTAAGAATTTCTATAATAATATAAAATACTGGGTGACTTTATTTAATACCACAAAAATCTTTTGCAACAATTTCTCACATCACATTTCTTCGGTTCATGTTTGCTTTTAAGCAAATGTAGAGGCAGTAAAGAAACACAAACACAATTCAATGATCCTGTTTATCCTCATCAAAACCAATGACGGACCACAGTTTCCTGAAGTATTATTTATAAAACCTCACCCTCTCCTTAAACTTTGAAAAAGAATCAGGCTTATAAATAATTGATTCTTCTTTTCCTTATTTAAGAATCATCATCACTCATTGCCATATACAAATAAATCTTATGTGTTATTATTATTCACTGAGTGCAGAAACCGACAACAAACCTACTGCCACTGCTGCACATGTAGATTTACACCAGCTGTAAAGTCTTGGCACGGAGGAATTGCACTGACCTATAAATATCCACATGCACCTTGGGCCGACATATCACAGATATGTCATGCTGCAGCTGCACCATATCATTAATATACCATTAACGTCATGTCAAGATGTCCTGTCTCTCACAGCGAGTGCTTTAGAATTGTGCCACTAGTTCTACGCTTTCTATAAACCCACTTTAGTGAATTCTTTTAAATTTTCTATCAAAAAACTGTATTTACCACTGACATCAACATATGTCAAATTTTATACTACGTGTCTAGATTACCCAGGGTAGACAAAATAATGTAATAAAAAAGATAACTTGGAACTGTTATTTTAGGTGCTGCTACAAAGGGGAGTCATATGTGGTTGGATTCCCATTGCAGGCTGTTTCAACCACCTGTATATATCCAAATCCTTTATCTCATGACTGCTTCTCCTCATATATACAAACCTGGATTTCTTTTAAGCGACTGTTTCTCACAAAATCATTTAAATAATATCGTAGTGTTTTGACCTATGATCTCTAATTTGCACAAATGATTTGCACTTTGGAGCTGTGCCATTTCCAAACCCCGTCACAAGTTTCCGTCAACCCAAACTATATATTAAAATCACCATTGTTGCCATATTATATATAAAGGAATATTTTTTCTTCTTTGTGCCATAACACAGCTTGTCACATCCTCTTGTAATATTTATGACCTTTGGAAAAAATGACAGTAAACACATCATCACATTAATTCGTCCTTGCAATCAGTTTATAAAAGGTGCTTTGTGCCGTGAGCCTGGTTTGTGTGTGCTTCCTTCTTCCTTCAATGAATGAATATATTACTTGTTTTGAAATAAAGATGTGCATGAATGGAGCACCTGTCCTGTATCTAGTCTGCATTTGGTCTCTTATAATGTAACCAAATTCTAACCATCTCTAAAGGAGGTTTGGAGATGGTGCGTCCCGTGACATTTAAAATTAATGTGTATTTTTTGCTATTGAAACACAGTTTGACTCATGTTTATGCTTGGTGGAAATGAGCTGTGTGTGCAAACCTTCTCAGTCATGCTGTAACATTTTTATGCATCATTCCTGTTAGATGCATTTCAATTGATTTGACCCTTCAAACATGCCTTAGGAGTTTTGAATAAATTCCTATTTTAGTTTATGATTAAAACATTGACTTATTGTAGAAATCTCAAATCCCGATCTGTCGACCACATGATTTAAATCTGATGTTATGTTTGCGAGAAATCCTGCTGAGTGACTATAACGTCATCCCTGTAATAACCACTCTACGCTACCTGTTTTCCCAGGTGGCTCTGTTGCGTATGTCATGGAGCGAGCTCTTCGTCCTCAACGCCGCCCAGTGCTCCATGCCGCTTCATGTGGCCCCTCTGTTGGCAGCTGCAGGCCTGCACGCATCGCCCATGTCAGCAGAGCGCGTGGTCGCCTTCATGGATCACATCCGGGTCTTCCAAGAGCAGGTGGAGAAGCTGAAGGCCCTGCAGGTCGACACGGCTGAATATTCCTGCCTCAAGTCCATCGTGCTCTTCACTTCTGGTGAGTTTGAATGAAGCACATGTGTCACATATAAACAGTGGAGAGTCACAGGGAAACTGCATTAAATGTCAATGGTGTCACAGGATGTTGAAGCAGGATTTAACTAGTGGTGGATTGGCTCCAGAGTGGGTAATCAAAAGGTTATAAATAATTAGAAATCCATGGCCCAAAAATGTCAAATTATTGCTCTCCAAGCTCTCCAAGAAAACGAGAAAGAACAAACACTAGGAGAAACCTTAGAAGAGGAAATTCAAAAAGCAATCCTGCCAGATGGTTGGTAATGCAAATGATCTCTCAGAGGAAAAAGATAGTAAGAAATAATATGAAACAATTGTATAAATAGAGAGTTGAAACAGCTCCAAACTAAATAAAGTTTAACACTAGCATTAATGTAAGTTGAGTTTTGGTGTAATACATATAATATGAGTTCAAAATGATTCGTTGAGACTAACTAGCATTTTCCATCGGAGACAGTCCTTTCACTTGATCTTAATCCTCTACTCAACCTCGGACTCACAGAGGATTATGGGTAGATTCTGATGTCAACAAAAACACCACCCCTCTCTTGTGAGTAACTATACTATTGCTCCGGCAGAACGGGAGGAATAAGCAGGCGGGTAAGCTGACTTCTGTTGGCACTGGAACATTGTGTTAATTGGTTTAGTCATTTTAACAGGGCCACTAAATCACAGGGTATCAAAGAACCTGTAAACAGCTTAAGCTGAATTTAAGAAATGACCAATAGGACGTTTCTTCTTTGCATTTAAACAAAGGCAAGACAAGTAAACTCCAGCAGATATAAAAATTGCTTATTTATCAGGGCCGATATACAACCATTCAATATAAATCATAAATGTGAATAAATATGTATTCAAATTATAAAAATGGAACTTTAAATTATTGCCTTTTATTGCTGATGCCATGTCTGCATAACAGCATTTTTACATAAAGTCTTAACTGGATGCCATTAGATTAATGCAAAGGCTGCAGCAGCACGAGGTAAAATTCAATTAAATTTGCCCTTTTTGGTGCCTTAATAGGATCACCCTAATCAATCTCCTAATAATCACCTCCTATGCACAAAAAAATGAAATGACTCTGCAGTGTAGAAATATCCAGCAAAATGCTTAAGATACATCATGTGAGCAAATAGCAATTAATGTATCCTCTTGGCATTCTTCGCTTTGGCACTGTTCCACAGTATAAACGAATAGAAGAAAGGAGGCAAACATTCTTTTCCACTGAAAAACTTGTTTTATAATCTACGCCTACGTCGCCAAGATCAGCAATGTTACCTATTATGTCTTAAAAGCCAGCTAAATATCAGCATTGTTTACTAAATAAGAAGAGATGCTTCAAGCATTCATTTTGTCTGTTATGAAAGGGATCGACTACTACCGAGACACACAGACCAAGAGAGAACCAAACTCCGGTTTGTGATTGTGCATTTCAAACATAACTTCTTAGTGCCAAGAAACATCTCGCCCCTCTGCTGTGTTGAAATCCAGTTCGAGCTCACAGACAGACGCATGAGGCCGACTTCAACTGTGCTTAACCGGCAACCTTTTCACCTCCGCCGAGACTGACCGAGACGTGACCTCTAATGCTGCAGCAGATATTGTCTCGTTGGCTCCATATGTAAATGCTTCTGCTCCAGTCCTCCCGCTAGTCAGTCATGGTCTCTGCCCTCCATGAATTTCACTGTAATTTGATCGCTCTTTAATACTGTAAGAGGCCGCTATTCATTCCGTGAGGAGCTGCTTGTGTTTTACTTAAATCCCTTTTGTTTTTAGCTGGATTGTCTGAATCTTACCTGAATCTTTGACGTCAGTATTTATCTTTGAGTGCGCTTTTGCTAAGTTGTATTTAGATTTCTGCGCATGTTATGCATTTCATATTTTGTCGGAAAGACTTATGGACAAATAGTCAAATACTTTTTCTTGACATTGCACCAAAAGAAAGTTTAGATAGCGACAGAACAATAAAAAAGGAAGCCAGCAACCACGATCTGATAAAATGACTTCCTTGTGACATTTAGTTAACATTGCCTATACTATATAAAGAACTTTATGCATGCACATATTTATCTATTTATAGCTATTTGCATCCAACAGGACTTGAGCCTCACACCGCCCTCGCTGTGTTGCATTACGTTCTCCCCACTGAGCTGCAGACACGATCAAATCAAAATATAATGGTGTTACCTCTTGAAGAAACCCACGAGATGGGCATTGTTTTGATACTTCTTATATACAAACCCTGTTGAGGTTTATCCCAACAGTCACTGGGCTCCAGTGCCAGCCACAATACTGTCACATCTGGGATCCTTCACGGAGAGATCATGCTTTGTGACCCAGGGGGAAACGGATGGTGAAGAAGCCAACACTGAGATGTGTCTCTTCCCTATTGTTTCTTTTTTTTTTCCATTTATTGCATTTTCCCTCTTTTCCCCCCTGCATGGCTTGTCAGATTCACTCTGCGTGTAGCTACCGCCTCTCTTCCGCTCTCCCCTCTCTCTCCCCTGCTCTCATCAGCCATCTCTCCTCCTCGATCCCATCTATTATTGAAACCAGTCATCCACCCCTCCTCCCTATACGCTCCCCCAAACCCAACCCCAAGCCCTACCCAGGCCCCGGGACCCCTGCCCCCACCATGGGAGTTGAATTATGTATGGTGGGTTTCAGTGAGTCGGAGAATTCGCAACAGCCCCGGCCGTGACCTACATAACCCCTGTAGCCCTGAGCATCCCATGTGACTTCCCCGCATGCGGGCAGATGTACCCACATGTATACACGTTGCCAAAATCAGACAAAACATTTAGTGAAATGTGCAGATACTAACACAGAGATTTGAGTTTAATGGAGACGGACATGCTCACACGCACACACTAGATAGACCCGTTAATAAACCTGACTCCTGCAGACTTGGTAGGATGAGCTAACACGCTGAGACAAACACCAATCGTCTTTCACCTCCCTCTGAGTCCCCTCCCTCCGCTCCTCCTGTGAAGCCCAGTCCCATCAAGCCACATCAGAGAGTGGGCATCTCAGCGCTGCCACCATGATCCTTCACCCCCACTGACCCGGTGTGTGCCCAGGGATCAGACAAAAGAACGCGCCGCTTGGCGTGTAAGGGCACCCACGGAGCTGTCGCCTCGGCACGCGATGTGGTTTCAGTCCCACAGACAGCTTTACTAATCCCAACCAGGCAGGGACTGCCTTGTCACGCAGGACCCAAAATGGCGGCCTGAAAAAAAAAAAAAAAAGCAGTCCAGCTGCCCCCCCGCCCCCGCCCCTGAGTGGAGGGAAATACAGCTGAAGTGGGAGCAATTGTTCACTCAGAATGATGAGAACAGTGGCCGCTGGGGGAGGGGAGGGGGTGACACACTCGATTAAAATATGACGTAAATTACATTTTTTTGTTGTATGGAGCAAAAGGCCCAGCAGGGTTTACACAGGGGACAGATCAAAGTGCGAGATGACAAAGGGGACCGACGATGCAAGGTGACAGTTTAAAAACGTACGGGCCAGCGCTTTTAGACCAAAAGAACGCGCTTGAGAAGAAATTGCCCTCATCCAAAACCTGTCTAACAAACGAGGGTTCATTCAGGGGGCAGAGTCAGAGAGCACTCCCACTCAATGTACAGTATGTGGCACAGTACAGTGAAATGTGTCTTTGTTTTCAGTTCACACATCTCTGACCCCCTTTTGCTAAATCCCCCGGTGCTCTCCCCCTACACACAGAGGGTGCGAAAAGTATCGCGCACAGTGTTACACACTCTATCGAGTGTGCGAGACTCTTGGGCGGGGGCCGGTAGGAGGGGAGGTGTGAGGAGGCGGGGAGGCAGAACATGACCTCCGCCTGCGGGGAAAAGGGAACGCTGTATTGTGCTGTGAACACGGACCACAGGGGTGTAGTAGATAAGCATCTCTGCAGTGACAACCTCCATTTCCTCAAATTTGAGAGAGGAATTTGTAAAAAAAAAAAAAAGAAAAAAAGCAACTGTTAGATTTTTTTATCCCTCTGGGTCAACATTTATCTGGTTCAATCATCTAGATGACATTTAAAATACAGTATCAGGTCATGACCTCACGTTGAGCCACTTATCACAAGTTACAATTTTTGTGAAATCTAAACATCAGTTAGGTCATTGAGCAAAAAAAAAAAAGACGTTTGTCATTTGTCCCATATAGTGTCATTGCTTTTATTTTGTACTTTCTTGCATGGTGATTCAGACACTGTAATAAGGTTTCTGTTTGACTAACCATGAATCTCTCCTCCTTCCCTCTAGATGCTATGGGCCTGTCAGACGTCGCCCACGTAGAGAGCATCCAGGAGAAGTCCCAGTGCGCCCTGGAGGAGTATGTAAGGAACCAGTACCCGAGCCAGCCGAACCGCTTCGGACGCCTCCTCCTCCGCCTGCCCTCCCTGCGCATCGTCTCCTCTCCGGTCATCGAGCAGCTGTTTTTCGTCCGCCTGGTGGGCAAGACGCCCATCGAGACGCTG
The DNA here is from genome assembly GCF_027596085.1 of Anoplopoma fimbria. NCBI lineage: Eukaryota > Metazoa > Chordata > Actinopteri > Perciformes > Anoplopomatidae > Anoplopoma > Anoplopoma fimbria. The sequence goes on along the minus strand of NC_072468.1, from coordinate 22,620,687 downwards.
CTCCGCGACATGCTGCTCTCGGGCTCCAGCTACAACTGGCCCTACATGCCCACCGTGCAGCGCGACCGGCCCATCTCCCTCCACTACAACGAGAACGGGCCCTGAAGGGGGGTCGGGGGGGGGGAGGGGGAGGGGGAGGGGGAGGCAAAAGGGAGACAGAGGAGAAGCTGTGGGAGAAATGCAGGCTGAACGTCCATCTGGCTTCTCAACCCATCCATCCATCCATCATTCATTTCAACTTCTCCCCTCACCATTCCGCTCCAAAAACCCAAACCGACAATGTAATCCATTACCGTCCCGGTTACACAAGCCAGCCAATCATCCACCACGGCCATTGCAGAGAGACTCGGTGGCTCGTTGCAGTCCGTCAGCCGACCGTGCAGTCTACATTTGAGATGTGGCGCGAGATGGACACGTTGGTAGAACGGGTTATTGCGCAGTTCACCAGCAGGTCTGTTGGACTCACTTCAGATGTCAGTCTCAAAGCCCATGAAAACAGGGGCAGAAAAGGACAAAACAGTTGGTGTATTGTTGGTGCCAGCCTACATTTACAGAGGCTGTGTGAAAACATCTCAGTATGGCGAATACTGAGCAAGGGCTTTGCCAATGGGACTCTACAACCAAGAGCACAAGGCCCACTGTATAATCTACCAATTTTTTGAAAAAGAAAAGCCAGAAGCCATTAAAAGAAGACAAATGCCAAAATGTCTTGGACTTTTGCAGAGGATATGTTTAAATGTGAGTGTGTTTGTATTATCACTGTTTATATGGAGAGAAAACTCATGATTGTGTCCATATGTACAGTATATCGTTGATTCATAGGCATCTATAGCATATTAGGGTTCAATGGGAAAAGCTCAGGTTCAAAGGGCGGGGACAGACAAACAGACAGACAAACAGACATGCCAATATCAGTACAAGAGCAAAATACCAGTACAAATTTACACTTATTAGCAGCCCGTGCCAAAGCTGAAGAAAATGCATATTGTTTGGATATGTTTGTGGTATTGTTGGTGATGAAAATGTTGTGTTTGGTTTGTCTATAATTTGACTATATACTTGTTTTGGGGTCTCAGGGGGACAGAAGGAGTTTGTAAAAAAATAAAATAAAAAATAAAATAAAAGCCTAGGCACTTGCATTGTAAACTAGACAGAACCTACACTTATTCACTCCTGAAAAATCACAGCACTGGTAGATTCTTGCTGCCCTTCTGCCATTTGATCAATCTACCTTTTCACTTATTCAAAAGAAGGCCCATTAAAACTTCTTCCAAGTTGTTATCAGAGGAGTGACACAACTCATCCTCATTTTTATTGTCTCGATTGTCAACATTGGACCTTTTGGATTGGGTGGGGAGCATTTTACAAAACTAGCTGTACTTGCCTTAGAACAAAGATTTTGTCACTGAGCATTTATCTTATGACTGTGCCATAATCTCTCGTTACCTGTTATAACAGGTATTATGTCCTGTCAGGAGAGGAAATGAACTCACGCGATGTAAAAATGATTAGTGTGCACATAAAGTCATAGAAAAGTGATGCAAACTGTGGAGATTTTTTTTAAATCCGTCTATAGAGAGAACAGATAATTCTGCTTTGACATCAACAAGCACTTTCATTGTTTAGACTTCATGCGAGTTCTTTTCCACTTCCTGATGATATTGTCATGTGGGGAAAAAAACCCTCGACTCGTGTCATTTGAGCTTATCGTACCGATATCCTAGCGAAAAGTATCACTAACCTCTGAAAACCTCAGTCTATGTTACAATACTATCCCAGTTGGACTTATGACTGTGACTTAGTTTAGGACTATTTTAAGTTGTTGTTGGGTTTTTTTTCTCTTCCCCTTGGTGGAAGTTTGTTTTGACAACCTGTCTCACATTTCCAACATGGCACTGTGGTATCAACATTGGCATTGGAAAAGCCATCTGGGACCTTAGAAAGCTGTCTGTTGACAAATGAATTCACAGAGAGCTCATATGAGTTTGTTTTTATCCCCTCTTTCTTTTTGTTTGGAAATATGGATTATCCATTTATTGAAATAAAATTCTGTTGTTCACAGTACGTTTTCTGCTGTCTTTTCATGTCATATATTATCACAACCCAAAATAGCATTTATGTGTTCTTCTGTACACGTTTGCATTTAATCAAACACCCATATATATATATATATATATATATATATATATATATATATATGTGGAAGTTCTCCAACTGTCAGTCAGTTAACATTATCTATAGGAAAAGAGCTCCACAAGGCAATACAATTAAAGAAGTTTAAAAAAAGTTACAAGGTTCATTTATTTGTAATTTTACAATACAGTGGTAGGTTAGCCCCTTCACGCTACACCTACATAGAATATAAATAAACTAATAATTAAATTGCAATATAATAAAATGAAATATAACAATATGTTACTTACATACAAATCTTTATATACAGTACCAGTTAAAAGTTTGGACACACCTTCTCATTCAATGGTTTTTCTTTATTTTTTATTTTTTTCTACATTGTAGATTAATATTGAAGACATCCAAACTATGAAGGAACACATATGGAATTATGTGGTAAACAAACAAATGCTCAACAAACCAGAATATGTTTTATATTTTAAATTCTTCAAAGTAGTTGAATGAGAAGGTGTGTCCAAACTTTTGACTGGTACTGTATATACATTAAGTTATATATATTTACCCAGAGTGACTTTGGTTTATGGTGGAAATAATGGTTGAAATCACTGATTTGAGGCACCACCCGGCTAGCACGTTTAGTGACCCAAATCAAACACACCTGAGATGTTGTGCTAGAACAGGTGCATGCTGGGTGTGGCTGCTAAGCTAACATGCTCATGGAGCTGGATTCCCTCAGGTGACATTTTCACTTTAAAACACTTTGAATTTAAAGAGCGTGGTTGAACAGAGAGGTACTGGTTATACTGGTACAGTGAGTCTGGGTGAACTGGTAACTAAAACATGCTTTCAGAATGAAGGAGAGAAGTTTGACTGGAGCAGATTGAGGAGGACTTGTGGGGTCAGGACAGGTGAGCATTGTGCCACTCACTGTGGCGTACAGATGATGACGTCAACACGTTGCGTAAAAACGTTACGTCGTTTGTGTGTGTGTTGATCTTAAACTGTGCAGGCTCTATTTGCTTTAATGTGTGTGTTTGTGGGCTGTAGCTGAGTTCATATTGTCTTTACATCTCTGGGTTGCCTTGGTGATGCTTTATGATGATGTTCACCTCGCATGCTATTAAATTAATGTAGTGTGATTAGGATTTTTGGCCGCCATGGTGTCCATTGATGTTGTTATATCTTGGACATTTTAGTGTTCTTGTGAATTATTGTGGGGCTGTACAGAAGGTGTTTAATTTTTTTTTTTTTTTTTTTACAAGCCTATATAATTGATAATGAAGTGTATTACAGGCTGCAATTATACATAGTTAATTCATTTTGTCACTTTTTTCGCCTGGAAGTAAAAAAAAGAAAAGAAAATGTACTGAAGAACTATGGGCCTTAACTACAATTGTGAAAATACATTTAAGCTTCTTTCAACTTCTATATTTTAAAGCTTAAGTTACTAGTGAGGCTACTCTGCAGATTAGGTTATCAACACAAAGATATATAAACAAATACAGTACGATGTACATTTGGATAGATTTGACTATACAACAGTATATTAAGTAGTTAAAATTAGCTCCATCTGTATCAGCTTCAGCATTAAAGTGATTCACATTAATGCATCAAAAAATAATGAAACGTATGATTCTGAAATGGGCCAATCTGCAAAATGAGTACTTTAACTTTTGTATTTAAAGTATATTTGCTAAAGTAAAATATCTAAAAACATCCACGGCATCAGACGTGAAGGAGTGATGTTGTTGTGTTACAAATGTACCGCAATGACGTTTTCACAGGTTGAGTTCATGTCATGATGACTAAACTCATCTGTGGAATTCCCCTTTTTTTAAAAGTAGTCCCTGCTTATTCAGTTATGAGAATGTTGTACTATTCGACTATAATATATTTTTTTAATTTTCGCTGTTATTGGTCAGTTGACTGTTTAGATGCAGAGAGGAAATGTTGGGAATGACGTGCAAAAAAAGGCCGGACTGAACCTTGGTCAATGTGACCACATCCCCCGACCATATTAAGGTACTTTTCAAACAGTGAGTGATGTTCTGTGATCTGTTTGTTGCTGGTGAAGAAAATATAGTTCAGGGATTCTAGATGCATGTAGAATAAGCTCCTTTGTCATTTACCTTGCAGAGGTTTCTGTGGTTGCCATGGTCACACTGCCAGCCGCGGGGGCTAGCTGACAAAATCATCATAAACTCTGAATGCCGCCAACCTCGGTGTTGCACAACTACTACAGATACATCTTTATCTTTTAAATTGTACTTTCAAAACCTTTCCTTTTGTGCAGTTCCCTGTTCTTTTTCTGGTTCTGATTTATCTGGGGTGTCTAATGACTGTGTTGTAATCTGCGGTGCAATCTTTCAGATTATATTTGCCCATCTATCCATAGTGGCAGGGTATTTTCTGATTTCATTCACTGAAGCCAATAACGCACAGATCATCACAGATAAATAATTCTGCTGCTCCCTTGTAGGTATTTCTTTGTCCAAAGAGCACTTTGATTCAATGAGGGAAAGAGGCACATGTTCCGATCAATGGAGTGGATCGATCAATGATTTTTAAACCAAGTGGGGGTCGCCCCGCACTCACACTGGGATGCAGCCCAAATGTTGATACAGGCCTGCTTAGTGCGTGACAGAGAGTAAGCAAACACCACGACCCAGTGTGTGTGTGTGTGTGTGTGTGTGTGTGTGTGTGTGTGTGGGGGGGTTGACACAGAGAGAGAAAGAACACACATGGTCTTTGACCTTTGGGTTCAAGGTGTGTGTGTGTGTGTGTGTGTTCAAGTTTGGGTAAGTAGCTGCTGGTAGCTCTCAGTTCTAACAGTCAGACCGAGTCCAAAAAGAAAGACAGGGACATAGACAAGTAGAGGTTTGTGCGTTTTGATTCTCAGACCTCAAACGTTACCTCCTTCACACACACACACACACACACACACACACACACACACACACACACACTCCCCCCACATGGTAACCTTGTGCCCCCTTACACCCAACCCTCCCCTCCTCCAACTACCTCCCCCAATCCCTCAATCCCCACCCTCCATTCTACCCGCCCACCGCCATCCTGCCTCCCTGTGTGTGTGTGTGTGTGTGTGTGTGTGTGTGTGTGTGTGTGCGTATATGTGTGTGTGTGTGTGTGTGTGTGTGTGTGTATGAAGAGTAGCCGATTGACTTATGCCTTCATTTCGGAGCTGTCACTCCTGGCCAAACACCATGACCCCTCAACCTCCATTTTGGAGGCGCACTTTTTTCTTTCCTTCACCATATGAATAAAAACACATGTGGCCCAAAAGTGTGTGTGTGTGTGTGTGTGTGTGTGTGTGTGTGTGTGTGTGTGTGTGTGTGTGTGTGTGTGTGTGTGTGTGTGTGTGTGTGTGTGTGTGTGTGTGTGTGTGTGTGTGTGTGTGTGTGTGTGCCTGCATGTTTATGTGTACAGGTAAATCAAACTGACACAGCTCCTTTGAATGGCAGGGGCTGAATTACTTTTGCACTTCAATTTTGCACACCTGCCATTTATGGCAAACACTGGTCTCAGCATAAACCATAAAAGCAAAAAATATGTTGCTTCAAAAAACAAATCAGCGCCAGTGAATATCAGAGCCAGGTGCGGCAAATACAGGTGATTTGTTTGTGGGTAAATTGCTTTGAATATATTACAGATTTTACACTAATATGTGGGAATTTGGTGCATCTGGTCCTGATTTTTTGCTTTGTTGGAACAACTGGTGTTTATTTGCATTACTGAAAAACAGTGGACAGATGAAAAAAAATCAATAATGCCATAGACATTGTTTTTTAACGGTATCATTTGCAAGTTAAGCTCATTTATTGTCTTCTTTAACTAAACCATGTCTAGTTTTTTTTAACTTATTCCGATCGTGTAGACAAGCTCTCCAAGTCTCTCTTCACTATCTATCTGTGGAAACATATTTTCAGTAATAAAAGACAGTCATATGTAATATGGTAATGATCAGCAATGTCTTGAACCAGTAAAAACAACTGTTTTAACTTGTATGAGGACAGAAAATCTGGGTAAAAAGTAGTTTGCAAAGAGGTAAAAACCCCCAAAACAATGAGCTTTAAGTCGCCTCAACATGTCAGATAACAGCCTGGTTCCAACATGCTTTATATAAAATGAAAAAAAACCTAAAGTGTACAATAATATATCCAGAAAAGCCAAAGTCATGTTCAAAGGCAATACACAAAATGTATGCTACCGATCAGGCGTAGATGTCATATTTGTTTCTAAATGGATGACTCATTTTGACATGAGGTCAATTAGGTTGCAGCGCGGTGCTATGATGCACACATTTACACATGCAGGACAGAAACAACGCATCCCTCCGAGCCGTCTGTAGGTAGCCGACCATACCAATCAGGTCCCAGCCAGAGGTCGACATGACAAACACAATAAGGCAGCAGATTCATCACTCCGTGTGCTCTGACAGTAATTGTGCTGGGTCCATGTCACAGTCCCCCTGTTAAAAATACAAGGGATGCTCCTTTTGACAGAGATGACATCGGCGCCAGTCACATGCGTTTAAGCCAGACACCTCCTCCATTTGCTATGACACACTTTCAATTTTGCAAAAGGGCCCCACCGAAGATGAACAGTGCCCTACGTGGGATGAGGAGCTGCCTGTGAAAGCAGGTCGCCGTGTGTGTAATTTAGACTCGGGGGGGGCCCGAGGAGGCGAGACATGTAGACGGATTTTGTTTAATAAAAAAGGCATGTTTTGTCTTGTGGCTAAATGTGAATGTTAGCAGCACAGGGGGCGAGCTAGACAATCCATCTCTGGGGGATACGGCAGCCCAGATCGATAGGTGGGATGTCAGATTGAATTGAGGTCACTCTTTGTCTCCCCAAAGAGGTCCCACTTACTGGCACACCATCAAAATGCAGCGGCGTATTAAGCGAAAGGGGACGGTGTGGAGGGGGGAAGGAGGCCGGACAGTTGTATCGGTGACCCCCTTGTCTTGTCTTGTCATAGCGGCGAGGCTTTCTGTTCTGCAACATGTTTATTCTCAGTTGTCCTGAGAGACGGTGTGTGTGTGTGTGTGTGTGTGTGTGTGTGTGTGTGTGTGCGCTTGACACTGACGCTGGTCTTTGACGGATCAATAACCTGATGAGATGTGATGAGACTGCTGTTGCTTAATTCTATCTAAATGTTAAACAGATGGACAATAGAGTCTTTCTGCTCAGCTGAACAAACAAAAGATGCATATCTGTGAGAGTGAATATGGTTGGAGATGGCTGAAATCACTGCACTCGTGGGCTTTAAAGAGAAGTGGATGAATCAATGACTTGCACATCTGAAACTGCATTGATCATTGTTTTAGTCATTTATCAAGTAAAAAGATTTAAGTATTAAAATGTTTTTTATTTTTCTTATTGTTCAGTATGAGTTTTTTTATATATATTTGTCAGACTGACCATGTCTAGACAGCTAGTGTGTCAGACGTTTTTTACTCACATGTCTCAAGCAACAGATACGCTCTAATTTTAATCAAATAAAATTGCGTATTCTGACACGTGTAAGAGCAAAATTTATGTCCCAAAAAAGCACAACTAATTTACTACATTACTACAATTTAATACATATTTTAGAGTTTTATCATCATTTTTAACTATTTCTTGTTATTCTAATTTCTTTATTTCCTCATTATCTGACCTTTCATTTTATTGCTTCTGAAGGCATGTTTGCGCCCTTTATTGCTGTTAAATTATTGATTCTGTATTCAGTATCCCTTAAGTGTCAATCATATGCATCATTGTTGATGGGACAATAGATCAGGCATGCTCACACATATCAAAGAGAAACTGCACACTGCACAGAAAGTTTAGCTTCTCTTTGGCTAGTTGTTGCTTTGAAATACTCGGAGCAGACAACCGGTATAAGCGGTTGCTTTAGGGCAGAAACACAACTCTAAATACATACTATTGATGAAAACTGTGTTAACACGTCTGCCATGTCTACTCTATGTTATTGTCATATTGAGAGCTCGTTCCGCTGTCCCCATATGCTTTAATTGATAATCATTATAATCCGTATTTGCAGAAAGTTTGCAATCCATTCTTGTTAAAAAAAACAGAAAGATGTGTGTTTTGCACTCAATTAAGTGGTCATTTCCACATCTTTTGCTGCCATGTCACCGCATTATAAAACAATGAGTCCTCCTTTGGTGTTCCATGGCTTCTACAACCCCGAACATTTTACTCAGCATGACAAATGCAGCTCAAAATCTCAGCCAGCAGTGTGGGCTTAACAAATGGTTTACGAGAACAAGACAAAGCCAAAGTTCATTTTGAGTTTCATTAATTTCCTCTTGTTTTTTTTTTTTTTTTTTTGCTCTGTATGATTTATATTTGAATGCATGACAAAAGAGCCGGGCCTGAAAACTCTTAACCGAGCACGCCCTCTCGACACTTGATCTATAGAGCAATGCATCTCCAAAGCTAATATTATAATGAATTGGATATGTGTCTACGTGTGTGGCCCAAGAGGGGACTGTTTGTGAAGATGTCCCAAAAGCAATACCCCCTTCTCCAGAATCAACAGACCCCCATTTAGCATTCCCAGATCCCCCTGAAATGAAACGTTCATTTTTCCATAACTATCATCTCCGGCAAAGCATTGCGGGGGAATTGGATCTGTCTCGGCACAGCCCCTCTCCACTCAGATCTCATCAGGCGTGAGTTGGAGTCACCCCTCTCCCACGGAAATTGCTCTGAACGGCAGGAAAATGTACATCATTGAGGTGCAGACCAAAAATGGCATTGGCCCCTTTTCGCATACAGACACAACCAACTCCCCCCAACCAGCGTTCCTCTTATAAATCCTTAAAGAGGGCCCTGGCTCCAATGTATAGCAACACCATCAATATTGATGTGGGAGAAAGTTCTTCCAAAGCCGCCTCAGTCACAGAACATTAATATTGATAGTGTTGTGCACCAGCCCGGACGCTCTAAAATGGTAATGGCATCCGAACTGGGGGTTAGAGGCCAATATCATTGCTGAATATGGACATGGCTGTTTAGCTGAAAGCAGGACAGGAGGCCATGCCAATCACCAATGTCGTCTTCGTCAAACATACCGGCCTAAGAAGGGCATGTCGGGGGTCACTGAGGAACTTTGACTTCTCACTTCATTTGATTTGATTCTTCTAATGAACTTATCCCCAAACAGGCCAAGTGAGATTAAAGATGCTTTTCAAGGGAGACCCGACCCATGGCGTATCATCAGCCATCCATTTTTAAATAATTTCTTGGGTCTTACCTGTGGAATGGATGGCTGAAAATGTATCTTTTTAAGCCATGGCTTCAGGGATGGCGTGTCTGTTGGTCGGTCCACTTAGGTCCACATTGAAAAGGGCCTTTCTCAACAATTGTTTAATGGATTGCCATGAAATTTGATACAATTACTTATGGTTCCCAGATGATGAAGCCTCCTTTTTTTTCTATTGTTCCCCTGAATATTTCTTCAGGGTTCACAATGCGAGTGACATTTGTTAATTATTAAATGCTTCAACAACTTTTGTATGGATTGCCCATGAATGTATACCCCAGGATGAATTGTAACACATCTGGTGATCCTCTGACTTTCTCTCTATTTCCTGCATCAACAAAAAAAATCTAATTGTCTAATACTTAGTTTTTTCACTAAATACATGCAAAACAAATGGCAACAAATGAGCTTTCAGCATCAACTGCACTGTTATGGCTAATTAGCAAATGTTAGCATGCTAACATTGTCATTGCCTTTTCTTAATCTGTCTCTTCTTTTTATGAAAGTGCAGTACTACATTGCTGGAGTGCCCCTTTAAGGCCATATGATGCCAAGTGACCTGATTGAATCACTCTTTGCATGATTTTATCATCCTTACATAATTGACTAAACAACATGCTTCATTTGCATGTGACTTTGATGCATTGACCTGCGGCGGACAGTGCAGCACGTGGCAGGCGTTTTATTAAGAGGTACCGTCAGCCGTAATGATATCATGGCTGTGTCGCCGCGGTGTCCTCTGCTTGTGCAAACATATTACACTGAGGCTTTTTTCTGGGTCAGTAAGTTAAATATTTCAGATGGTTTATTTTTAGCGCCGTCTGTTTCCACTTTGTGTATGAGCTGTGCGTTTTGTGCGTGTGCGTGTGCGTGTGCGTGTGCGTGTGTGTGTGTGCGTGTGCGTGTGCGTGTGTGTGTGTGTGTGTGTGTGTGTGTGTGTGTGTTAGTGCCTCTCTCTCACTAGCTGCGATAACTGCAGGCTGCATTTGACCCACTAAGTCATCTTCACATGGCCCCCGGGGTTTATCAATTGAGTGTTGTGTGCAGAAGGGGGCCATCATAAATGGTTTCCAACTGATACACATCTTGTATCGGCTGTGTTGACATTACAAGTAGTTTATTTTTGGCTGTAATGTCAGTATATACCCTAAAATAATCAGACAGGTTTGGCTTCCATAAAGCTCCGTTTTCGCTTCTTTTTTTGTTTTTCTTTTACAAATCAATGAGCTATTAAACTCTTAAACCACCATACAGTTCCTCAGGGAGCTGTCTGTGGATTAGGGGCTTATTAATTATCTTCTTTTACAACTCTTCTTTTGAGGTTGCTTGTATCCAATCAATTTAATGTGACTCATAATTGTCCTACACAGTAGTTAAAATGTTCAACTAACTAAAACACATTAGATCACTTGTACGCGGCATTGAACTGTCTGGGTGCAAAGAGGGCACTGTAATTGCTGCAGAGAGGAGTGGTCATTGAGCTGTGAAAAGCAGACAAGTTTTCCACCAGATTATGAGAAACCGAATGATTGGAAACTGCCCAGGGGCAAAGGTCCCATGATAGTTTTTGACCTTACCACATATGTGGAATCAATGCAGGGCTCTGTTGTTGACCTTAGCCGTTCTCTGCAACACATACCGCCATTCTGTTTCCTAAAGACAGAACTAGTGTCCATGCTCATCCCCTGCTTTCCTCCTCTCTTCTGCCTATGTTTTTCCACTGAGGTTTTTCCCTCGTAAAATAAAAATACTTTCTATTCAGTACATTATTGTAAGATTGTTCATCCCAAAATTGGTTAAAATGTCATTTAAGATAGTTTAAATATGTGTAATTCAACTTAATATTGTTTCAAAGTACTTCTTTCCAGTTTTATTGACTAAATGTAATTTTATGTATTTAATATTAATTCAACAGACAAGAGACTGTTTGTCTTACATCTTCTACCAAATGAAGAAGTAGAAAAAAGCACTTCAGAAAGGGCCACAGCATAAAATCAAGAGTCATATTGATTCGTGGATTTACAGAATCGTTAAACCCCTATTAACCGTGGAGGTGGCGGATCAGTGTTAGTCATATGCAACAATCTGTTTTTCTTGTGGTTTTGAGCATGGATCGACCTGCCATGTGACGTGTTGTGAACCTAGTGCATTATAAGGTTAATAAAAGAACAACATGGTATTAAATTAAAGCCTAAAAGTAGCGTAAAACAAAACACACCATTGCCTTCTTAATGACATGTATAAGAGCTGACTTCTCTTGTGGGGAACATTAGTGAAAAGTTTGCCTTTTTTTGGAGTAAACTTGAATGGCAGAAAAAACACAAAGCTCTTACTTTATTTATCAATAAGAATCTTGGCGACTTATGAACTAAATATGAGTATGTCTGGACTGTTTATTAAATAAAATGACTTATCTTCACTTAATCCTTTTTGTTGAGTGATAACAAAGAAAAACTCCCACTCACTCTTATAGTCGTGGCACTTAAACTGTCAGCATGTGAAGTCTGTCAAAGCTCACATGAAGCAGATCTTGACTATCTTGCTCTCAAACACAGTGAAATGAGCTTATGAGGACCAAACACAGAGAATAAAGATATCTCACTTTGAAAAAACCCCAGTTTCAAAGGAAGCTCCATCCTGGCTCTTCACAGACTCGCCGCCGTTCCAGGCGCTGCCACAGGGCTCCATTGTGCCTCTGCCAAGCTGCGACAAGGGCCCCGTCCAACTTCTCACCTGCAGCATTGTCCGCCCGGGGAGCTCAGTGCGGAGTAATTGGGGGCCGAGATTCCAGGAACAAGTTTCTTTCTTGTCCGTTTTGTGGGAATCACTGACCCGGACGTGTGAGGTCACAGCTGTGGTAATTGGTGCTGGGTGATGCAGCTGTGTGTGTGTGTGTGTGTGTGTGTATACAGTACAGTCTGTGAACAGATTGTTCTGAGTTACACAGGTTGTGTATGTACAGTGGTAGTCATGTGTGTGCTCTTGTTACAGGCTGGCGTTTTTGTGTTTTTTCAGTGTTAGCGGCTGACAGTTTTTTCCCAGAGAGGCCTCTTCTGTCCCTGAGCTACAAAGGCGTCAGCGCTACAAACTGAGCGCCTTTTGTTGGATCGCTAAAGAAGAAGTTGGCAACACAATAACTGATTTATCTCTGATAAGAGGGAGATCAAAACTCAGCTTGGCTCTTTCCCAAACTGCTCCCCCTCCACCTACAGACTGTCACTCTGCATGAAGCCACACACGCAGCAGTGAAGGGCACTCCGTATTAAGGTTAGGGGTAAAAATAAACGGGTAACACACGCAACTCTTCCCCCTTAAGCAGGGGAACAGAAGATGTCATCATGGATTCAGATAGACACTCTGCTCACTCAGCTGTTATGTGCTTTACATCTTCAATTGCGTAACAGCCCACAAAACAAGGAGCATGAAGCAGGTGGTGTTTTCTTTTTCTGTCTTCTCCAAGTTGACACTAATTATATGGATGTAGCTATGTTAGATAGATACATATATACACCACATTTGACTTCTACATTTAACCTATCACTGAGGAGCAGTGGGCTGCTAAGAAGCGCCCTGGGAGCAACTTGGGTTTAGGTGTCTTTAATATAATTTAACTAGATAAATGAAATTAAAGATAAAGTGATGCTTCCCTTTTCATTTCACCACATTCTGTGTATTTGTTATCTTCCAAACCCTCCATTAAAAGTCAGTGGGAAATGAATAGAGACCAGAATTGCATTGCTAGGCAACAGCTGGGGTCCATGGTTACTTCCTGTTAGATGATCCTGTCATTCATATTCATATTATTTCATCATATTATTATTTACATCCATGTTTGCTTGCTCTTCATCTTCACCTCTTTCATTGGTGCATTGCTACAGTCACTGGAATAGAGTAAAACCACGTGAATCACATTGAGCTAGTGCATTTGCATGTACATACACAATACAAACACTAATAAAGTTACTTTAAACTTAGTATCTCTAAACTTTAACTTTAAGTTACATTATAGTTGAATCCCCTTGTGACAATGACTCTGGTCCTTTCCCTCTGATAGAGATTAAAAACAGCCAAAAATGAATGTATTGATGCAGAACATGCTTAAAAAAAGAGATTTGATTATTATTTTTTACTTTGACCAGGACCAAGCGTGTGCCTTCTCCAATTTATACCATAACTTGATAAGAGGAATTTATGTTTTTATCACTGCCAAATCTGGGAGGAAGGTCATATCAGAAATGATACACTGACGAAGAGATCAATTCAAATGAAACCACATTAATTCATGATAAACAATAAAGATTATGAAAGTGATAAAAACCTGGACACTTAAACATCCACATGGTTGAAATCAAGTTAATACATTACATTAAGAAAATAAATATCATGCAATGAAAAGCAAAAATCTAGCTCGACAATGGAAACGTCTTGGACCTGGAAACACTGAACTCCATTTGGCCCCTAGAGGTGAAACCCCATCCCAGGTCATGATAGGTGACGCTGACACCGGCCTCTCCACCCCCCCAAACTGACCACCTGTCAGTCTACACCCGACCTGGGAGTCCACTGCCTGGTCTCCGTAGCAGTTGTTCCCACTGTCACGGCCCCGGGACACCACCACCTGTCATGACCTCGGGGCACACTGACACTAATGGAAAAGACGCTAATAGTGCAGGAGCGAGGCTTCAGTTTTGGAGGATTTAACAATGTAAAGCCTGCAAAATTTCATTCTAGCTCTCTAGTAGTTCAGCATGATCTGTTCAAAATCCTTTCATTGAGAGATAGAGACATGATTTCCCAGACATAGACTAATCCTCTTTACATTACGGGACCTGGGTTTAACAAAGGATATTGACGAGGACTCAAGTCATGTCTGGGCCAATTTACTCGGAGCTGTCCTCAAAGTTCAGACCCAGGTCATTGCCATCAACACAAAATTTAGCTGCACTAAAATGTAAAAAAAGAAAAGAGTTAAATAATGTCAAACTTCAAGATTAATGAAAATGTATTTTTCTGGCTAGAAATAAGTGGGTTTTTTTCTGGCTATTTTGGTAAAGCTGTTTGTCCTGATTCAGTCAAACCATTCAGACAAACCAAGGATAACCTAAAAGGCAGAATGAAAAGAGATATTTTTTCTTACTCATCCTTTTTGTTGTCTTAAGAAACAAAGACCCATAAGTATTTAATCCAACAAAAAAGATTAATAAGTCAGATCATCAATAATTATTACATGACACTTGATGACTCATAACAAATAGCGTTTCTTTTTCAAATAACAATTTCGACATTCGCAAAGTTTGATCATTGGGTTCCAGTCAATGATCAAACATTTGGAACTTGTTGTTAAAATGGCACCGAGTGTAGTATTAAACTGTACTTTCACAGTGGAATAAATAAGTATTCCTCAAACATGCATGTATACTAGCATGTACAGCAGCTTTATGTGTAAGCATTTTGATGGAGGACAGTTGTTCCAAAACTGGGTGTCAGGATCTTATAAGGGTCGCACAATAAATCTGAGGGATCATGAGATTATCACCGGGGAAAGGAATAGAAATAAAGTCGAAACAAAGTAGGATTTTTTTTTTACTGGAGGCTTCTGAAAATAAAGTAAAGAATGAAATTACATTTTAAAATGGTGACAGCCGATGTGAAGCAGGGAGGAGGAGTCACAAGTAGATGTTGCTTTATTGTGAGGCAGGGAGGAGGAGTCACAAGTAGATGTTGCTTTATTGTGAGGCAGGGAGGAGGAGTCACAAGTAGATGTTGCTTTATTTCAAGAGGTCACACGCTCTAAAATCTGGGAACCACTAATGTAGGACACTCTTATGTTCATGGACATAATGCAACTCACAAAAAGTCATAAAAAAATTAAATATGCTCCAAAAAAAAGTTTCAGACTTTTTTTTCTATTCTTTGTAGGCATTAACACAATGTTACAACTCATTAATTTCTTATGCAAACATCACAAACACATAGACTTCATAGTGTTCGAATATATTATGGAAGTGGGACACAATGTCAGTCCATGAACAACACAGGGTCTCCCAGCCATCCCTCCAGGGACAGCTCCGTGACCTTTTCACATACGATGTGTGTGGCAACACAAGTAACACGACTAGTTCTGGCAGAACTCTGTGATGCCCTCCAGGCTGGACACCAGCATGTGGTCCATGTGTGACACACACACACACACACACACACACACACACACACACACACACACACACACACACGCACACACACCATAGACACAGTGCCCCCCCTTGACCCCTGGCTGACACACCCTGTAACCTTACAGGACAACAGCTTAAACACAGAGTTATGAAACAAACAGGGATCAATCTCAAATCCTCTTTTATCCCCTACAGTTGTCTTAATAACCACCAGCATGTGTCTGAAATGCGTATATCCTTATGTTAATGTTACTGAGTAATGCATTTAACACTGTCAGCCTCCAGACAAACAGCAGTGTCATTAAAGGGAATGATACAGAGTTAGACCACCAGTAACCTCTCAGTGACCTCTATAAGAAGCTTAACAGCATTGTTGACAAACATGTTCCTTAAGCTTCTCCTCACTTTGAGGACCCGTCTGGATAAACAGCATTCACAGTGTACAGCAATTCTAATTCATTTTTGAGAGGGACAAACGTTTTATTGTGAAAAACTGGTGCCTTTGAATGTTTAATTGCAATTTATTTCCATTATTGAATAAGGGGCAAATGTCTTTCTGCATTTTAACCACACTGTAATTCAATTTCTAGTCTTTATTTTTTTTGTTGTCCATTTGTACTTTTACTTTTTTTTTTATCTTGTTATATCTAATACCATTTTGTCCAATTATAGTTGATTTTATTTTAAAGGCCACTGAGGGCAAGGTTTTTTTCCCGTATAGACATTTTTTTGAACTGTATTTGTCATGAGGACTTCCACACAGAATGTGAATATAACCCCTTTCGAAAAGGCATTGACACATTATTTCGAATCAAGGTTGATTTTCATGAGCCACACGTTGTGTGGAACTGACATATTCAGAATGTACACTATACACTATACTACACTGTACGAAAAACAAGAACGTTTTTAAGGCAGTGTTTACCAGATCCACTCCTTCTGTTCTTACCTTTCACAATAAAAGCCCTAGACATATACACTGCCTAAGTGTTTCCCAGAGGAAATTTAAATTCATTCAGAGCATTTCGCTAAAAGGAAACTCAATAAAATAGCTTACAGTGGTTTAGGCTTTACAGCAATTAACATCAGACAGACTGCCAGACTCGGCCAGACTCGGTCATTTGGATGCCGACATAGTTGGTTCTCAGCCTGCACAAATCTAGTGGAACCTGTTATTGAAAAACTGTCTGCAAAAAACTGCATGGCTGCTGGTATGAATAGTTTCTTGCCCCCGTAGTGTGAAGGTCTTAAGACGTTCTAATGCATTTTTTCACCTTATGTAAAGAACTTTTTATTGCATCGGTGTGCTTTACAAATAAACTTGCTTGTTTATATTTTTCATTAATAAGGTAAATGCTGTCTCTAGTCAATTATTGACTTTGAGTGAAGCTGCCTCATATTCACAGCAGTGTTGCTCCAGTTCAGTGTCCAAATCTTTTCATTCCTTTTCAAAAGAGCTTCAAAGAGCTTAAACCTGAATTCACACGTTGTTTCTTTGAGCTTTGACAGGCCAGCCTTTAATCAGATAATGCAATTTGTCAGCTGAGACATGTGATGTAGACTGCCATACAACAGTCCATAAAGTTTCAGCCCAAATAAGAAGCTACAGATTTGAGCTATTCTGTGAAAGACGTTGAGGTGTTTCTCCCCATGGATTCTGATGAGTGTTGAGACTTTAAGAAAAGTATTTTAAAATCAATACTATATAGATTTAGTTAAACATATTCACCTTGATACACAAGCGGTTTGTGGGTTTTAAAAGCAATGCTGTCACACAACATTAGCACATGGCTGTCAACACAGCACTGAAGTATTACAATGGCTTGTCTGTACCATTTCAAATATCTTCTGGATTTAACGATGCTGCCAATAATTAAATAGAAAATCCTTCATCTACCAGTTTATAAGCCACTGCCAATACAATTCCAGTCACAGGTTTTAGAATAAAACCAACCAATATAGATGAGCAATGTTAGAAGTTAGAAAGAAGTCAATTTGTAATAGTATCACACAGTATATCATGCATGTAGAGTCATGTATAAGGTGCTAAAATCTCAGATGGGATTAAATGGTCACCAGCTGGTTCAATGCAGGCAGCAACCTCCAGTTAGAAAAAGCAAAGCCAATGTGGAAGTGCCCTTAATTTGCATTCTTTCTAATGTCCATCAGGGGGCGACTCCTCTGGTTGCAAAAATAAGTCAGATTGTATAGAAGTCTATGAGAAAATGACCCTACTTCTCACTTGGCTTACATCATTTACATTGTAAACATGAGTCTATGGTCTCAATCTCTAGTTTCAAGTCTTCTTAAATACAGCATGATGGTCATTTAGTAAATTATGGTCCCATTTAGAGTAATAATAAATCCATAAAGGCATGTAGGGCTTGGCTAGCTTGTGATTGAGAGTTTGCTACCACGGCGTTGACCGGTCTCAGAATCACTGTGTCTTTGTCTTAACCCATTCACAGTGGGGTTTTTTAATGACAATTAACTGTAAAATTTTGGTTGCCTTAAAATGTCTTATCAGCATTTGGTTGTTCTTAGCTCTGCTCTTTCAAGTCACTTCTGGTTTCAAAAAACCAAGATGGCGATGGCCAAATTGACGAACTCAAGGCTTCAAACCTATGGGTGACGCCGCGGTGACTACGTCCACGTCCACTTCTTATATACAGTCAATTTTTTACTGCCTGTGTGGCCTTAATGGAAGAAAGATGGTGAATTATGTTTAACGGCAGCTCTCCCATACATTGCACAAAATGAAACCTGCAAACTGCTGACCTTGCTCTTAATGCACCACTTATCTAAAACAAACTCACAAAGTAAACTTGAGTCTTGACTCTTGCTCCAAAGGTTAAACCTGTTCTATCTGCCACTGCCTTTCATCACATTAAACTTGTCACCATGCAACATCTGTCACTGCAATTTATTTTTGTCCTCTGTTTTATTTGACTAACGTAAAGGATATTTAGTTAATTCTTTATCACCTTGTGTTTCTTGTATATCTTGTTTTAATGCCTTCTTATGTTTAATGTTAAGCAGTTTGAATATTGTTGAAAGTTGCTTTACAAATAAACGATCCTTCCTTGCGTTTGCGCTTTGTGTTTTAACTCAACCAAGGATATCATTTCTGCCTCCGGAGAAGCTCTGAGAAACGTTTGTATGACTAAGATGCCAATCTGCCCCTCAACAAGCACCGTCGAGATGCCCTTGACCCCCAACTGCCTGGCTGGAGCTGCTCAGCCGCCTGCAGTCGTGGGCTGTGGTTGTAGTGAGCGGGCTCCCTGGAGTGAATGTGTGTAAAAGTATAACTGTGAGGTACGGCGCTAAAAATGCTAATGAGCATGCATGCTCGAAAAAGCTGCTCTCAGGATAAAGGTTAAAAATCCTTTAACACTGACATCTGACTTACCATTTCCTTTTAAGGTCCATTTGTAGAAATACAGACTTCCTCTCGTGGCACTTTTCTGCCATGCGTTGTACCTGTGGGATATGAATAAGTCATCAGAGGGAAGTCTTCATTTCACCAGCCAGCTGAATGTAAAATGCGGGTTACTCACCAGCTCAAAGAGGAAGGTGAGGGTGTAGTTTTGTCCCATAAGAGGAGCCGTTTAATGTGTTTTTGTTGCCATGAAATATTTCTGTTGCTTAGTGTGTGAAGACTGTCAAACAAAAGTAGCAGAGCAGACGCGGCTCGGTAACTTACAGGAATTCAATCTTCTCGCATTTATATTTTATTTTAAATTATTGATGTTAACAGATTATTTATTTTTAATGCATTTCTAGTGTAAAGGGGAAGTACTGTATAGTCATTTAGGTGCAAATATAGCACCTCCATCTGAATATTGTGGAAGGGGGGATGTAGTATTACTGCAAACGCATCACATTTTACCTTCTACATTGTCTGCGATTAACAGCATCTTCAATTTTAATCTGATTTAAAAACTGCCCCATCCTTCATCTTTCACTAAACTGGACTTTCATCCAGCTCACCAATATCTTTGGAATAAAATAATAAAAAACGCAGTTGAAAAGAGTGAAATAATAATAATACTTTAATTTTATATAGCGCTTTTCTAGGTACTCAAAGACGCTTTACATAGGGCAAGACAAACAAAACAAAAAAGAACACAAAGGAGCAAACAAAACAAACAAACAGAACATTTTAGTATAGGGATTAAATCTATAAATCTTAGTTAAGGATTGGAAGAACAGTGTGCTTTGTTGTGGCATTTTGACATGTTAAACCACTCCTAAACCAGCAGCCTGGGAGTGGCTGAGGGTACAGCTTTTGAAAGATCCTCACAAAAAAAAAAAGAATCCTGTGGCTATGTCTTCTGCAACTGAACAAGAGCGGGGTACATTTTAGGTTTTGATGCGTGAAAAACAGTAAATGCCGTTGTTTTTATTTTTGCTCTAACCTCAGACATCATCACCCAGCCCTCCCTCTTTCTCTCTGTCTGTCAGCTGAGCACAAAACCGAACCAGGATCATTATGCGTCGTGGTGACCGGTCGGTGACCCCACTGAGCATTCTGCTGTGCCCTCCTGGGTGTGCCACAGTGGGGGTAGTCAAAGAGCCACCACAACCTCTGACGTGTCTGTGTTTTGTTGCGTGCACAAAAGCGTGCACGTTGGGTGTTTTTATGTGTTTGTACGTGGCACACCTTTTAGCGTTACTTTAGTAGTGTTACTTTTTCATCATGAATGCAAAGCTCTGTGGATTAGCATGTGCCCGCTATAAAGGTGCGTAGGGCAAAGGGCAAGGTGATCATGCATGTTGAGAGGATCAGTGTGTGTGTGTGTGTGTGTGTGTGTGTGTGTGTGTGTGTGTGTGTGTGTGTGTGTGTGTGTGTGTGTGTGTGTGTGTGTGTGTGTGTGTGTGTGTGTGTGTGTGTGTGTGTGTCGCGCCAATTTCACACCAGTAGAATGAGTGGACTTGTTTACGCCACAGTGATGATGGAATTATGTGCGTGTTACAGTGGGAAGGTGTGTGTGCAAGTTTTTTATCTGTGTGTGTGTGTGTGTGTGTGTGTGTGTGTGTGTGTGTGTGTGTGTGTGAGAGCGTCATCCTGTGGGCTAGCTGCCGCGGTTTGTAGCTCCCAGGGAGATCCGTGACCGAAGATCCTCAAGTTTAGAGTTCATCTTCAGTTCAGAGAGAGGTTCAGCTGGCGGTCAGCGGGCCACTGTTAGAGCAGCCTTATTCTCCCTCTCTCTCTCTCTCTCTCTCTGCTCTTACTCTCTAATACCAACCCCCCCACACTCCCACACACACACACACACACACACACACACACACACACACACACACACACACACACACACACACACACACACCTCCCTTTCTTTACATGCAGCTCTCTATTTTACACAAATTCTTCCCCTCTCTGTTTTTCTCTCAGCAGATCTTTTGCCTTCTGTTTGACCCAAGTTGGAGTTCACTCATGTGGCAAATATATAATTTTTATTCTTTATTCTTACATTCATATTACTATTGTAGCTTAGGCCAAAGAGACACTGAGGGAAAAAAACATTGTTTATGGGTGAAAAAATGTGCAGAAAGTCCTTCACTGCCTGTTGCAGAATAGTTTGTTAAATTGAGTGTGCTTATCTTGATATGGTTTTCTTCAGATTTTATCCTTTTTCAGCACATAAGGCAAACTGCTCATCTCGGAAGAGCCAAAGGTTTTTGATTTGTTGGCTTGAATTGACTCAACGTTAATCCTTTTTTTTTTTCAGGTCATTTATCTGCATCATATAAATGAACCTGAAAGCTTTTGTTTTGGTTTTATGATTGGAATTTTGATGAGGACATACAGTCCTTTTTCTGCTTGACTGCCGTGCGCTGTGAGCCTGATGACCGCTATGGCTGCAAAAAATTTAATCAGAAACCCTCCTTTGTCTCTCATTACAGGAGAAAACGATGACCTATTTCAGCAGCTGACATCAAACAAAGTGGTGGCAAGAGTGTTGGGGCTCGATCGGCGGGCCCTTTGTGTGGGCAGTGCCACGCAAAGTGACTGATCTGACCCGACTGACAAGATTAAAGTACAGCAAATCACATTCAATTCCACTGAGTTGCATCCTGCCTAATGCAATCATTCTATTCTTCTTCATTGCACTTTGCTATGAATTAAAACTATAGTCGTAATAGTAGAAGTTGTTCTTGTTATAAACACAACGGATGACTTTACACTGAATAGCCCAAAGTTTTCACGTTTTCACTCATCCATTTAAGAAATGATTTAATAAGTTATTCTGTTAACTTTAATACAGTGTGTCCGGCAAATGCACTGTACAACTAATTGCCTTTTTTGTACAATCCACAGCTGTATTATTTCTAAGCAGCTGTTTCTTGTCCTGGCCTGACAGTTCGGCCAAATGCTACTAGCTAAGAACAAAGCAGAATGAAGGAAAAGGCTTTATTAAGGAATTGGTTCTAAAATTTCCAAAATAAATGGTTGAATCACTTTAATTGACCAGATGTTTTAGTCTGGTATATCAGAGAAATTAATTAACTTAATTTGAATACATAGCTTTTGAAGATTAACTATCAATTTCCTGATGTTTTATAAGCCTTTTTTTCCCCTTTTTGGACAGAATGACCTCCACTAGGTTACTCTTGAAACTCCCCAAGTGGAAGAACGACTCAATAAACAACTGCCACAGTAAGTACTAAAGTGAACTGCTGTTGTTTCGGCTTCACCAAATCACCAATGCCACAGCGGGCTTTGCCATGATATACAGTGCGTGTTTGCTTCCTTTGCTCACCCTTCAACCCTTCAATCCCCATGCCTGTCTGCTCGGATGTGGCCCGGTTTGTTAAGCCAGCCCATTGGCTTTGATCCGAGAGGGATAATGCCAGATTGAAGGGGTAAACGCGGCTTTACTGTATATTCAAAAACATGAAATAGTCCATGAAGAATATGTCTACATTCAGCTGTATATTGTAGGTAACTAAAGATTATTTATAATTTTTTCAGCAGATAATTGTTGTCTTTCTGTTTTATCATTAATTAATTCTGCATTTTTTTGCTTGTTCATAATGAACATTCATAATTGAAACCAGGAAATGAATGGCTCGCTTTAAATAAAAAATATGGTACTTTTTAAACGATGGACAAGTAAAGTGTAAAGTAGAGGCTAAGGTGTTGTCAATATGCACCCCATGTTAATTTAAGTAAAATATATTTATATATACATATATTATTTATTACATTTTTTAAGGGTAAACTTTTCAAACAGCACACTCGTACAAAAAAAACCATTAAAGTAGTTTATCCATAGGGACATAAGTAAAGTTATTAGAATGAGTGACGCTATGCAGAGGCAGCTTTTTGCATACTTGGACCAAACGATGGCCTCAGCAATGGCACCTGGCGATGGCGATGAAACCATCTTATCAGAACACAAGCTCTGCTGCCTCTGCTCTTTGGCTCCCACCGCGATATCGTATTGCTGAGTCTCACTTTGCATTAGAAATCGAAGTGCAATCCCGTTCTTTATGGCCGCTGCCCGCGACCTTTGTCAACCCAGCGAATTAACCGAGAGGCGTATCAGCCACGCTGGCCCTTTTCTCCCAGAGCCTGTCCTATTAACTGAGTGAGGAGCACAGTGCGGGTCACACTTAAGTAACCTTATCTTGTAATTGGGTTCAAGGTTAAGTGACCCTGGAGCACGGAGGTCCGGGGGTTAAGGTCACAGTGTCAGGCAGAAGGGGGAGCTTTTAATCACTGATGGGGCTGGAAATCAAGGCCCGGGCTTCTGCTATCTGGCTAGGCCGGACCCCCCCCACCACCCCTACCACCCATCACCTCCAGCCTCATCCACATCCCACATGAAGCTGTCTGTGTAGGCTGGAACAAGGTGGGGTTTAGGGGGGGCGGAACTGAGCAGTTGCCAGGCAACCCATATTCAAGCCAAGGTCTCGCAAGCTTTTAACCTTAGCACAAATCGATATAGACGGCAATTGGGCTAATATTCTTTGAGCAGATGGGAAAATTAGGCGCAAGTCTGCCTGCTGGAGATAGAGGAGAGACACGCAGTTGGTCCGACGGTCAAAGCCTCACTCAGACGCCTCTAATTGAATGCATTCACAGCGAAGGAAAAGCTCTGAATAGTAAAGAAAGGATGACAGAAAAAAATAGCTGTGACAAGCTTTTTAATGAAACAACATCTTGTAGGCTGTGGCACCTTCTTCCTCTCCTGTGATATCCTTCTTCTTTTCTTCATGCATATTACTTTCTCTCTCATAACTCCCCCCTGTCCTTTTTTCATCTCCCTCTTTCTAGCCTTTCTAGCATGTCATCTAGCAATGCCATCTTTCTTTAAGGATTATTCCTTAAAGAAAGGTGAACGGCAGTAGTCAGGGTGTAAAACAAAAAAGGCCAAAAGAGGTTTCAGTGGCTAAATGTTGCAATTCTTTTGTGTGATTATCAGGGGAATAAAAACATGATCCAGAGTTTCACATTGCACATACAAACATCTTGTGGAAAAAAAAGCAATCTTTTTAATTTTTCACATCTGCCCGTTCTCCCCCGCTTCCCTCCCCCCCTGTCTTTTAGAGAGGGAGATGGATGACCACTGGTGGAGGGGTTCAGGCAGCATGACCCATAGACCTATCCATTGCCAAGGGCGAGGAAATAGCCCAGATTAAAGAGCTTGTAAATAATGGCCCATAAACATCTGCCTGTTAGCCCGGCCAATCCATCTCAGTCTCCCATCTGGTCCTCTCTTTCTCTCGCCCTCTCCCGCTTTTGATTTCCTCATTGCGAACGGTCCACAGGGCAAATGCATCATCAGACCAAAGTCAGTCATATTCCAACACAAACAAACACAGAGATTGACCCTCGGGTCGTGTACAGTTCAAATCCCCACCAGTCATTGCACCCATGACTCAACCGCAAAGTAAATAAAGCAAAGCATTAGCTTTGTTTTCTTTCCTTGGGCTTCCGTCCATTTATTAGAGCCTCAGTGTGTATTGCTTTGTTAAATTAGCATAAGGCAAAAGTGTGTGTATGTAAGTATTTAGGCACAACTGCAGTCATGAATTCCCCCCAATTATTTTTACATGATTACAGTTGTTTTACAGTCCACCAGAGTCCAACCTGCACTGGTGCTCTCGTTAGCAGGGCCTCATCAGAGCTCCTCCCTAATTAGTGATTAGGAGTTTTTGATGCGGGGCTCCCAACATCTGCTCCGAGGACTGGCCACTTGCACTCTCTCAGATCTCCTGTGAATAGACCCCTGGCACTGGTATTAACCACCTCGGTCGTGGCCTGACTGCAGGTGGCAAATTAGCCCAAACAAAGGGCGGATTGCAGGCAGGCCGAGGCTGAGCTCTCGCCAACAAGCCTCATGAACTGTAAATGCTTTGTCTTTTATGTCACATCCGAGGTTCAAACAGCTTCACTGGTGATCACGTGGCAGGAAAAGGTCAGGGAGCACCACATTTCTTAACGAGGGGAACGTGAACATTTCAAACTCCCTAATTTATAAATGGCCGTGTGCAACATATTTACCCGCCAGATTGGCAAAACAAAAAAATCTTGCTTAAAAGATAACTTCTGTATTTTTCAACCAGGACTCTGTTTTACTCTGTTTTTGCGTCTAACTGACTTATAGAGACAACAATGTCGGAAATTGGTCTGTCTAGTGTTGAACAGACGTTAGGCACACATGAGCTGAAATGTTTAGACACTCTCATTGTTATTGTAAGTGTTTGACAGTCTGGCAAGAGTCTCGCTCAAGGTGAAGTGAAGTGAAATGAGGTGACGTGTTTGCGGAAGACAATTCTAGAAACGTAAGGGCCGACCAGGCAGTTTGTTGTGTTGGAGTACAGAAAGCATATCTAAAGTGTAATCTACAAGTTTTTCAATGTCGTGGTTGAATATTTAAAGCTTCCCGTATTTATTTCAGCCAGAGTAAACGGCGAAAGAGCTCTGGAAAATTGAATAGTGGACGAGGAGAAAGAGAGAGGAGGCAGAGGAAGGAGAAAAAAGCTGCTGCAAGTCTTGTTGTGTTCCTGTGGAATCTGTGACCCAATTAGGTCCACAGAGGAAGAATGCTGTAAAGAATGGGACCTGTTGCCGCCCGTTATTCAGATTTCACTACAAGACTTCTCCTTGACACATAACAAACTGATCGGATCAAGCGGAAGCTAAAGAAAAGCGTTTATTTCTATGTAATGATTCCGTTCGTTCCATAATGGTGTCATATAACAACAATCTGTGCCTGTCAGAGGCAAAAACAAGAACTTTTGGCAGCTGTCTCAACGTTATCCCTCAAACTCGACCAATTTTTTTAAACTGTTGCCTCCATTAGTCACTTAGATACAAAAACATACAAAAAAAATACAAAAGTGAGTCTTTAGCAGAGAATGAAATGCTCATGTTTTTTTATCATCTCAGGATCTCTTAACCATCTTTATCAAAATACAAAGCTGTAGATTAAAGGGAAGTACGTGTGTTGAACTTTATATTTAAAGTAAAATCTATCTATCCATTCATGTGTATGCTCTTACCTTTTGCAGTTATGTGCTTACCTTGGTAAAGCAGCTCCTTGGGGTCTGAAGGAAGTGGTTTGAAAGTAATTGATATCTGCAACGCGGGCAAAATTGAAAATGAGTGAAATGCAAGCTCAGAGAATCATCAAATAATGTATTGATCCCCTTAATTGTAAAAGTAGCAATCTCGTCATTTTTGTAATAGCTCAGCAGGGAGTGACCACCAATAAGAGACTTGGTGTTACATGTCATGTAGACCGAGTATCAACTTGTTATTAAATCCTCAAAAAAACGGACATCTGACGGAGCGATCAAGACCTGGGTCAGGCCCGAAGACCAAAATCCACCACAGGTTAAAACCAGGTGTTCTTGTGTCTTTGAGTACCAGTGAGATCAGAAATACGACCCAGAAAGCCCAGTTAAAAATAATAATAATCTATTTATTTTATTTTATTATTTATATAATTAATAATAATAATAATAGATCAGTAAATTTAAAAGGCTCCTCAGATGCCGAAACACTGCACAGTTATAACCCTACTACTATTCCAGCAGGAATGTGCGTTTGCACCTATTTCATTGGCCAATGCAGTGCCTTGCTGGATGACGTATTCCCGCAAAAAGTTGAGCAAGAGTATACAGAGCTGAAGTCAGTCCGAATGTGGCTTAAGACTCTTTACACATCATACTCTATTTTATAACTGGATGTTTAGAAGTCAGATAAAAAAATACCCAGATCTCCCACATTATAGGGCCCATAGAGCATGCGCACTAGTGTTTTCTTTAACCTCGCCTCCCATTCGCATGAACGCAGGAAGTAAAACAACTCGGGATTTGGCTATTAGTGCATTTTACAACTTTTAGGACCTAATGAATTAAGTAAGGGCTATTCACGTGTTCGCATTGGGACAAAAATTCAACGGGGAAAAGTCTTTTTGGGGCCCCAAGGCATCACATGCCCGGACATGGAAATTGTAATGACACAGTTTGGCTATTATGTAAAATTTTCTTCATGTTAGATGGCTACTTACCAAAAACGCATCATTTGACAATAAATTATCAATAAAAAAGGTTATATTACAACTTAAAGTACCATTCAAGCTACTGCCAAACAAACATAGATAAACAGGACAACGAACCAGAAGAATAGCTATAATCTACAGGCTACACTGTTGATCCCACCAGCATTTACGTATACATATTGCATCGTGAGTAAATAACACTTGTTAAAGGTATTCAAACATCTCATTACCTGCTATGGTAATGTGAAAACACCGTCAATAATGGGGTGATTATAAGAATTCCTCTCTTTGATTTTGAAACACAAACAACACAGTTTGAAAATGAATAATTGATCTATGGTGGATTTAAAAGTCATGACATTAGAGATGTTCTGTTAAAACACCAGCCTGTTCTGTGAAACATTTTATTCAAGAGTGGGCTGAAACTATTGATTTTAGCTCCAAACAAAGTTCCGCAAACACTCTTTTGCAAAGTAGTCTGTTCGGAGACGACAGTCACTCATCACTCCACTCATTGACACTCAATGTCACAATAGACAGCCCACACTAGCCTCAACAAGCCTGATGAGTTTGAAGGAGAGGCAGGTAAGTAGATTTTCCAGGCAGGTGAGCTGCAACTAAAGCTTCATGATCTGACATCACTGAGAGGGACACTGGCCTTCACTTCTTAAATGAGCCCTCTAACCTCACACTGTCAAAATGACTGATATACCATCTTAGCGCTGGATCTCACTCAAGGTAAGGTGTCCAATGATGGCACCTTATGTGTCTTGCTTTTATGCATCTCAAAATTGCACCATATCCTTCTCTAGATTGTTTTACTTTTCTTTTTTTTTTTTTTTTTTTTTTTAAAGTCATCTAATTTTTCATTCAGAAACCTTTTCCCTCAAAATCACCATTTCCTCGCTAAGCCTTTTTTAAGTCTTGCATCAGATTCAATTTATGAGCTGCCATTTTTGACCTAGTGAGTGACCCCACACCTTAAACACATTCCAATGGAGCCAACACATTTATTTGGCAGATAAATCATTGCTTACCAAATGCCGGTTGTGGGGGTGCGAGGTCAAAGTTGTGGAAGGGGATGAAAATGAAATCACAGAGATAGTGGGTCGAGCTGCTTGCATTCATACATTGGAATAGAGATTTGAGAAGCCCATTGTTTGCATGTGTTTATCTTAATGAGAAAATATCTCTACATATATTTGATCACTTGAAAAAGAATCTCTCCTGCCATGTTTGACCAGTTCTCTGGCATTCCAGTCTCCAGTGTGCAGTAATTAGAGCTGCTGTCGTACAGAACTAACATGTTTATTGACATGAACGCTTCTAGGCCTTTTCACACTCAAGACAAATAGGACTGTAACTCCTCATAATAGCAGCAGTGATGAAACTGAAATGGTATCCTTTATTTGGACAGAAATCTAGTCTATCACCAAGTTGACATGTAAAAATAGACATATTGACTCAACATGCACCACATTATTTGCCCGCACTTGCATGTCACTAACTTTTATGAGCCCTGTGAGCGGGTTTCAGATGCTGACAATGTTACTAAAAATGTCCCTTGTTCGGGTCTAGCCAGGTACCATTGTTGCATCTTATCCCTTCTCTTTCACTCCCATCATTAAAACAGATGCAACTGGGAGTGAACAGTTAGTTGACAGTTGCTGCCATCAAATCTACATGAGGGTTCTCCTGCATTTTGGAAAACTTGGAAAACAGTTCACCAATTTTAGAGTCATTGAAAACACACAGAAATAATCAAATATCCTCGAAAATGTTGTGTTTTCCTGGAAAATTATTTCAACATTCTCTCATTTTCCTTAAGCTGAGAATGAACTATCAGGCTATCTCTCAGAGCTCACCAAAACTGATAGCATTGTCATCTGAAAGGGCAAAAGTTATGTCCAGGATCATATTAACGTTCTAATGGTAGTTTATGGACGAGGTTGCTTTCGGTTATGTTTAGGAAACGCAGTGAATACACCCTCAAGTCACGTCACATGGTAGCACATGCGGGTTGACTGACTTTACATAACGTTGCTTTCTTTTCAACTTGGTATAAACGGCTGAATAATGTTCAATTGACTGGCATGTTTGTTTCAGTTGGTGAAGTTGACTTGCTCTCTAGCTTTCTTTGCCTGTAGGTGTATTTTTCATAATTTTGAAGGGCGTAAGAGATGATTTCATAATTAAGTTATAGCCATAGACTGCACATCTTTTCAATCAGACTTTCACAGAGTGGACATTTTTAGTGTATGGTCATGCCAGCAAGATTACAACAAAAAATGTCCCGGAAAAGTCCTGGAAAATGATCTCTAGAGAAGAGTGGGAACCCATGTTTGTTGGACAACATTTCCCTCTGATGTTATTTTGGAAGGACGTCATCACCTTTCATGAGCAAACCATTATCAAATGGTCGCATAGTAATAACGAAATTCCTATTTTTTTCATTCATGCCCTGTGGAACAAATAAATGATCACATAATACCAGAAATGTAAAAGCACCCCAGAACTTTACTGTTCAGGTGGACACCCCACAGCATTTACACCTGTGTGAAATCTGAACAGCATAGCGTGTTTAATTGTTAATTTCTCAACATATCCACAGATCAAATACCACATGGATGAATCAAATGAAATGTGCAGCCACCTCATCTAATTCTTCATGGGTGGCGGTTTAAGAGGGGATCACCAGGGGATGCTAATTTGATTTGTCTGACCAATCACCCAATAGGGCGGCTTATCCATGACCTCTGAAACTGTGAGTTTTCCAGTTGGCTGATCAGGGCGAGAACCTTCACTTGACCCCCCTCAGCCTGTATGGTAATGTCATTTACCGGGGGGGGGGCACTTATCAGGGACAAAAAATGTTGAGTGGGGCGATGCAACGTGAGCTCAAGGCCAGTAGCCTCTGTGTGTCATTTCATGTCCAAAATATAACTCATGTCCGTGAAAAAAGCCAGCAAACATAACTCTGTTGAAAGCGTTTTACTGTATATAATTTCATTGGCTATTCGCTATAAACATTCATGTTCCTCTCAGGAGGAATGACTTTGGAGATCCCCTGCCTTGTCATAAAGCGTCATAATCACATCAACATTCTTATTTGTCGAATACTTGCCATCGGTCTCAGCTGTACTTTGTGTTTAGAGCTAATTAGAAAAATGATAGTATGCTAACTGGCAAAACTAAGACGGTGAAGGACCAGTTCTTCCAAAGTACTGCCCCACCCAGTAGCTAGCATGGCTGTGGAAACTTCCTTTAACAAAAGCCTTGATATGAGTAACTAATGATTCCTTGTGCTGGTTTTGTATTCACTCAGTGGTGGAAGAAGGCTACTCACGTCTAAGTAAAAGTAGCAATATCACCGGGCAGAAATACTCTGTTGCAAGTAAAAGTCTTGCATCATTTTTTTTCTTGTGTAAAGGTATTAATGTATTTACATCCAAATATACTGTACTTAAAAAAAAAAAGTACTTATTATGGTCCATTTTAGAATAAAATTGGGACTAACTTGAACCACTTTATATACTGACAGGTAGTTTAATCTGTATCTGCTAATGAACTACTAACTAAAGCCTTCAAATAAATGTGGTGGAGTTAAAACAACAATACATCCCTCCCCCTGAAATGTAGTAGAGTAGAAATAACATAAAATACAAATACAAGTACCTAAATAGTACAGTCTGACGCCTTGGGGTCCACAGACAGGACAAAACATAATACATGCAATACATGACATCAAACAAACAGTTAAAACAGTACAGTCGGAATAATTAATATAGTACAATCAGATACAAGAACAGTCAAGATACAAGTCAACAACGTTGTTGAACAGGTGTCTGATTAAATACTACATTTCTGAAAAAAATTAGGAGGCTATAGTGGAGTTTAATTTCGACTGAGAACTATGACAGGCGAGTAGTAGTAGTAGTAGTACAATAGTACAGTACAATAGTAATAGTACACCTATCCTTTGACATACACATGCGTACATGTTAGAGGATGTGGATAATCCCATGCTAGGTAGTGTCAATGATAGCAGGTAGACAGTAAAAGGGATTTCCTAGTCGGACTCCAAAAGCCCTGTGAAAGCATGCAGGGCTTTGCATGGAAGTGCTGCGATCAGAGCACTGTAGCTCAATTAGCTACTGTTGTGGGGGGGGGGGGGAGCGGAGAGCGAGCAGAGGTCCAAATCCTCTCTTGCAGGCCCAGCTGGGGGGATTAAGAATGGTTCCTGTCCCGTGGCTGACCTCTTCAAAGCCTGCGCAGATGTCCTGATCCCCCTTCACACACTCACTGATCACCGACACACACTAAAATACCCCCCCCTCTCTCTCTCCTCGAACCCTCTCTTGACCCCAAAACCAAAACAAAGCACTCAGGTGACATTTCTTATCACAAGAGCACTCACCCGCTCTTTGAATTGGTATCTCTGGTATCTCATCTCCTTTGCAGTACATCTTTGTGTCTCTTTGCTTGGTCTCTGTGTCTAACCTCTTGTCCTGAGAGGGCTCCCCTCCCACTATCGGCTATCGTTTGACACCGAGCGTGGTCAGATTTCCGAATGACCTTAGCATGGAAATTACCCTGTCACTCTCAATGCTCCGCCGCCCTTTGGTTGCAGTGGGTTTTCAAATAGGAAACCAAGGTCAAGAGGCACCGACCAACGACAATGAGCGTGAGACTTTGAATGACACGACTAAATCAAAATAGGAAATAAACACTTTATATGGAGATTGCTAAGAGGTCCTCTGAGGTCGGCGGTGGTCCTTTAAGGTTTTGACCCTGTTTTTAGGACTATAAGTCATGTCTTGGTCAAAGTAATGGCCACCCAATGGGAGCTTCATTTGAGGCTAAGAGGGGCACGATGGACAATGAATGGATTAAATCACTCTAGGGGGCACAATCCAAGATTACTTTCAATCAGTAAAGACCCTTACAGATCTTCTGAGAATAATCCAAATGAGAGATTAGGTGTTTAGATAATTATTTTCTGTATTAGTGCCTTCTTTGGTGGGCTTTTCCCAAGAAGATGAGATCTGTCGTAAGAGAAGTTTCCACATTAGGGACGTTTACACACTGGAAACAATTATTTAGATTTCTTAAAAGTCTGTATCTTAGCCTGGTTCGAGACCTCTGGATTCAAATAATGAAAATAATGATTAAGAAGACACAAAATGGCAATTCAGTCCGATCAATACCAGGCTATTAAGTTCAAGCCTGTTTCTCATAAATGATTGCCTGATTTTCCAGCAAATTTTTCTGCAATTTTTGAGTCAAGTAGGCAATATTACACAAAGAAATGTATCCATATCAAAGAAAAAATGTATCCATATCAAAGAAAAAAATAAATCAGTTATTTCAAGTTACAGTGCTAAGCATCAGCAAAAATCAATACTTGTTGATCTTTGAAACCCCAGAAGGTCCCTTAACAACACTTATTATTTCCAAAATCCTCTATTGTACAATAAAACATTTCTCAAGTTGACCTTTTTTCTCATCCAAACGATGATGGTAGACAGAAACTACATTTGTTTGTGCTGAATATGAACCACGTGAAACTACATTTAAAAGTATTTTTTTTTGTAATTTCATGCTGATGGCTAGAAGATTCTAAAGCTGTCTAGTTTTTAAATGACCTCCTGGATTTTTCAAATGTTGCGTTTATTTATTTTGGAAAAAAACGATTGCTTAGCTCTGAGATTCGATGGTAATAGAAATACATGAGTGGAACAAACTGGTGGCAGCTTATACCATGGCCGCTTAGGCCTGTCTCAGGCAAAAAAACAGCTGTGTTCAAATCATTATCCAACTTTTGGAGTTCTTTTTTGTAGTTATTGTAACCCTTCATTTGGTCCAACCATTTGCACGCAAGTTTAAACCGAATTTTAGAGAATCTGCAAAAGTAAATGCAAACAAATGCTTTCTTACATCTATTACCATTATGCGATTATTATAGTTGGTCCATCGAGATGAGATGGTGGCGCAAGTTCTCAAGTCGGTGGGAAACCATTATAACATTGCAGAACTAGAGGGTGCAACAAGATGAGGAGAGACATCAAAAAGTGAAAAAACAACATGTGTTTCAGATCTGTTAAGAGCGAAGAGGAGACAATTGTAATTTGCCGCTATTTTTTTGTCTCTTTGGCAGGGCAGAAGTTTCAGTGGACGTTAAAGTCACATGTTGATGTACGTCATCAATTATTTACTTAATCTGTTTCCATTGCACTTTCGCGCAGTTTGCTTTTATTGATAAATGTTAAAAACATTTCTGCAATACTTTCAGATTTGTTTTGAATTTCCAGTGTTTCCATTTAGGGTTTTTTATGCACTA
Organism: Anoplopoma fimbria; assembly: GCF_027596085.1. Taxonomy (NCBI): domain Eukaryota; kingdom Metazoa; phylum Chordata; class Actinopteri; order Perciformes; family Anoplopomatidae; genus Anoplopoma; species Anoplopoma fimbria. The sequence goes on along the minus strand of NC_072468.1, from coordinate 22,587,222 downwards.
TTGATATCTGTAATGTTTGATAAACTGGAGACCGGTGTTGTGTTTGAGGTGGTTGTGTTCGTTTCTTGTGGTCATCAGAACAAAGTGCCAGGATGTAGATGCCTGTACGTTTTAGAGACACTATTCTGCGAAACATCTGCTCCACATCAGCACCTCATCTCTCCCGCTCAACCTCCCAATCTTTCCATCTTCAATTTCCACTGTCGCTCCTGCATTCATCCCCCTTTCCACCGCTCCATCCCTCCATCTCTGTGCTCTTACTCATTCCTTCCATCTCTCCCTCCCCTCCCTCATTACCCCCCCCTACCTCAGTGCAAGGCTGTCAGAGTTTTAGGGATCCGGTGAGCTGTGAAATCGCACAAATTGCTGTTGCTTTGCGTCTGGGCCCAGCAACAGAGGGGGGAGATAGACAGAGAGAAAGGGAGAGAGAGAGAGAGATTTTATGCTTCAACACTTCTGAACCTGAATCCCCCCCCCCCCACCCCCTCCCCTGCAGCCCCTTCCTCCCGTTATTCACTCAGACATGGACAAGCACACGCACAGCTGCAAGACTGCATATCTACCCACTACAACCCAAATACCTCCCCCCCCCCCCCCCCCCCCACCCCCCAGCACACACACTCACACACACACACACACACACACACATTCTCTTCACCCGCACCATCACCACCACCTCTGAACATGTGAGCGCAGCACCACCATCGCCACCCTCACGGTAAAGACACCTCCACCACTTTGCTTCAGTGTGCGGGTCACTTCACAGAACAACTCGACGAGAGCCTGCAGCCCTCGAGAGGGATAAAGCCCCTACTCAACCTGAGGAGAGCTGTTCCAGCCGCCTCCACTAAAAAGAGCAAAGCCCCCCCCACCCCCAACAACACCACCTACACCGCACCTCCAGGAAGGCCCTCTGAGATATGGCAAAAACTGGCTAAAGGTCACAAGCATACATGTTGTAACTGTTTGTGCACTCTTTATTATAAGTGTTTTTTCTGTTCTGTTGTTCAACAAACAGTAACAAGTAGCCACACAGTGGGGACTATTGCATAACTTCTAGTGAACTTTTGTGTCATTTATTCACATTTCAAACATTTTTAAAGCAATGTTTTTTTTTTGTGAAAATGTTAGTCAATGTTTTTTCTAATTTATTTATGTTTTGCTTTTCTCGGAAAAGAATGCTATAATTAAGTTACAAACTGTTGAGTGCAGAAAAAGTCCCCCAACAAAAACTTTACTTTATTGGTGGTTTATAATATAAATATTGCTGCATGGGGAAAGACATTGCACCAAAAACATGTGGGGCTCATTAATAAAGAAAAATGAGAAGATAACACGGACAAACTGCGACTGGGAGAAAGTTGTTTGACATTGTTTGTCAGCTAACTACAGGTCATTCACCGACATAGATACATATTGAGTCAGTGGTTCAGGGTCAAAAGTACTGAAGCACAGTGAAAAAAACCAACAACAATTCATTGAAGAGAGAAAAAAAGACACTAGCAACTCCGCTCTAAATGTACAAGCAGACTTTATCAGGACCCATGAGGCCTAATACATTTATGTTTTTTGCTTTAAATGAAGCAAAACAATCGATACTGCCCTCCAGTGGAGCAACTACTGTTCCACACTGAGATCCTCTGCAGTGCAGCCTCACATAACTAAAGATGAAACTTTTGTATTTTATTCTGTATTTTTGCTTTATTGCAGAACACTTTTTTACATACAGATGACATATAAGGATCCACAAATTAAAAAAAAAATATATATATTTTTCCCGGGATTTTGGAAATTCAAGATGCAGTATTTTGAATAACTAACCACAAGGCTTACACGCTAGCTAGGTTGAATACTGGAGTAAAGAGGATACATAGTATTCAAACTGTCTCAAAATTCTTTTGAAACCTTAGACTCTACATCTATATTTTACAACTTTTTTTAAATATATATTTTTACGACCTGTACATGCAGGTGCACTTGAAGTTAAGTTAAGTATAGAATTTCAAATCTGAAATTTTGTTATATATTTTATTAGTTTCAGGGGGAGAAGTCATGCATGTTAGATGAGTGACATCGATAGCGCTGATGAATCAAGGACATGTGTTGCCCCTCTGTAAAAAAAACTTCCTGCAATAAAATAGTGAGTTGTAAGATGTATTGTAGCCTACCTTAAAATGGCCCGCAACTTTACCTTTTCAAAGTCAAGAGATATCAGTACAATTAGAGATAATATAGAGTAATTTATGTTTCCATTATATAGGAAAAGGCTAAGTGTGTGTGTGTGTGTGTGTGTGTGTGTGTGTGTGTGTGTGTGTGTGTGTGTGTGTGTGTGTGTGTGTGTGTGTGTGTGTGTGTGTGTGTGTGTGTGTGTGTGTGTGTGTGTGTGTGTGTGTGTGTGTCACCGTTTGGTTTGAATAGAAAGAAGTAGCTGATTATTTACTGCAGAAATATTGGAGAAATAGCGCTAAAAATGCAAATTAAGAAAGTAAAATTGTTCATTGTGAATATTATGGTATTTTTATTTTTTTAATGCTATTGATAGGATCATTTGCATCACATTTCTGAATGAAGATGCAGGTTTTCTCAGTTGTTTACTCATTGCACAGAACTATAGTCTATGTGTTTGGGTTATGCATTTTTGGGCTGCTTCTTCTCACCCTTAATATTCTGCAACATGAGGGGTCAGTTTGTTTCAAACCAGTGACAAAGGTTCACTTTTACATCCTCTTTATTGGATCAGTTCCTGGATCAGTCTAAGACTAAGGAGAGCTTCAGTCAGGAGAACACTGCTTCCTGTGTCATCGGCCTTAAACTATAAATACTCTGATGATGTAGCAAGACTGACTACTCCATAAACCATGGGAAAAGTGTAATCATATTTAATGATATTTTTGTACAAGATATATTAAATGCCACTGGCATGTCTAATTAAGTGTCACTAGTATAATTGCACCACACGTTGGCTCTGTGGATTAACAAGGTCTATGAATTAAATACAACATAAACGTACACAAAGAAGACGTCGTGCAGATGTCAAGCCGTTAGTAAAAGTTGATGCTTTTAGCAATTGAGATTGGAATTCCTATCAATTTAGATTTTATTTTTTTTGCGCTAGTATTAAAAGCAAATTGTTAAAAATTGATTTTGAATTGCTCCTATAATATCCTTTGTGCATAGAAAAAAGGTAACAGTTAGCAAGCTAGCAGTTATTAGCGATTCAAGACTCCATAGCTGGGAGCTTAACCTTTAAGTCACAACCATGTCGTACTTCACAAGAGGAAGTTATTGTTTTAAATGCAATAAAAGTTGCAATAACTGTTGTAGGCTCCAGATGTCATGCTAAATTACTAGAGAGAGACAAATCATTTCCCCGGAGTTCAGGTTTGAGCAAACTCAAAGTGAAGTTATCTGTTTATAATCCGACTGGTGCATGTGGCCCGTTTAAATCAGAGCACTGTTTATGCCTAAACAACTGCCTCAGATAATGAGAGACCACAATGTGAAAACGAAAGTAAGACTTCATGTTGGAGTTCCCCATTTAGTACATGCTTAGATAAGTTTATGCTTCATCTGTTCTGGATATTCCCATTTCTAAAATTAGCTCTGTGTGTCAGTTATAAGCCTCAACTAGCTTTACATTTATTTTGAAGGCTAGTAGCATGACTGATGTTCTCTATAGGGGAATGTTTTATTTTATTATTATTTTTTGTTATTATAACTTATTGTAATGTGTATGCGTTAAGCAAATTGATATGGTCTCATAGCTGGTTTGTTACACCCTTGAACCTGTTGAACATCGTGAGTAATATATCACCTCCTTATCGGAGGTGGAATCAACACGGTATGACACCCAGTTGTTTTGCAGAGAGGCCGATGGCCTACTTCCCTCTCGCATGAATACACGGTTCTCTCTTTGTTCATAAACAACATTCTCTGTGTCTCTGCCTTGTAACAGCAACGCCTCCATCAGTCTCTGCAGAGTGCAAAGATGGCCTGGAATCACATGCCAGTTTTGTGACCAACCCTGTGGTAGCACTGCAGTAACCTGCCAATGGGACGTATGGGAAGAGGATTGCAATCTCAATAACAAAGGTAGATTATCGACCTCACAGCACATTTTTCTCTTGTTTCCAAAATGTCCTTATTTCTAGTTAACAAGCAGTCTGTGTTCATGTATTACTATTGTGCTTTGATATTGATTTCATTCTGCATTTGACATCTTTGCACATTATTGACAGGGAGGTAACTTTTGGAGAACATGTGACATTATATGTTGACGTAATGAGATTTTTTTCCAAAGCACACCAAAGAGATGCAAGAGGCAAAAGATCAAGGAAAATGTGTCAGAATGTTATCAGCAATAAAATGGTTTAATAAGTTTCTCGGATCAGGCCCTTTATACGTAAAATGATAAATATTTCTATGTGTTAAACATTGTTGTTGGTATTATAATGGGCAGATGTATTATTGCACTATATTACATTTGGTTTGCAGTTAGAAACACAAGATCCAGTTTTGAGAACAGGTGACACATACACTAAAACTGTTTTTATAGTTTACAAAACAGAAAAAACTTAGAAAATACTTCAAGACAAACAACCTTCTTTGTCAACATGTTATCTAATTAAAAGTTCACATCTGCAGTAATTCAGTGGAAATAAACATAACAGGAAACACAATTGAATATTTAAGGCAGCCTGTTTACTTCGCCTGTCATTTGCAGTACACTATAGACTTTGATCCACTTCACAGCTGCATTTTCTGCTCTTTCTCCTTCCATTTTTTTTACAAACTTAAGCTAACCAACCTGATATGTCCCTACACTTATAAATACATTCTGATTATGGTTACAGAGAATGAGCCAGCACAACCGTCTGAGAATATTGTGCACAGATGACTGTCACTCATCTCTGCACTTGTGTTAAATGTTGTGTAAATCATGCTTTCTGCTCCATGTTGTAGATGTGTAAAAATAACTGTGTTGAAAGAACCAGAAAGCATGAAGTTATGTAAGTGCATTTGCAGTCTATTCTATAGTTGGCAGATATGCATCAAATTAATTGATAACGCCTGCTAACTGCAAATAAACCTCCCTTGCAAGGACCTCTAGTGGTAGTGAAGTGTTTGTACAACATTTAGGCTTTTGGCTACCACATAATGACAGCAGCAGTAGACAAACAAACACCTCCCCATCTGCATCTTATCAGGTACTGCACTAGTAATGCATAACATTAAGTTGTACTTAAAGAAAGGGACAGTTCGTCCATACATTAAAAAGATAATTATTTTTCCTCTTGCCTGTAGTGCTATTTATCATTCTAGATTGTTTTGTTGTGAGTTGCTTAGTTTTGGAGATATGGGCCATAGAAATGTCTGCCTCCTCTCAAATATAAAAGTATAGTAATAGGACTGTATGGCACTCGTCCTGTGGTGCTCAAAGCGCCAAAAAATACATTTGAAAAACTCAACGGCATTGTCTTTTTTCCAGAAATTATGAGCCCACAATTGATGTCTCCCAACTTAGGCAACCCGAACAGGTAAGAGCAAAAATTTGTATTTTTGGTTTTGAGGTGAACTTCCCCTTTAATCTTCAATAGGGAATTGATCCTCTGCATTTAACCGTGTCTAACCAGAAGCCACAGTGCATCAGGGCTATAACACCTAAACATATTTAACTAACAGCCAATTCTCCATTTGATAAGCTGAAGTTGTGGAATGTGTCACAGTTGCATGTTGCTTTTTTTTGTCAAACAAACTAACTCTGTGTTAATCGACACATTGATGCAGCTTTGCAGTGCAGCACCTGAACATCAACCCTAGTTTTAAGGCCATTGCAGTGCTCAATAGCAATGGCAGGAACAGCTTCACACAGTGTAAATTTCGTGTGATAGAGTGACATTTGGCTTTGACTAATATTGGTACAAGACATGTTTGCACACCCACTTGGTGATTTGAATACCACAAGGGCCCACCCATTGTACAAAAAGAAAAACAGAACTGCATTGTAAAATAGTTTGAATTGCATGTAATATACACATGAATCATGATTCTTATGTTAAACTCCTGGTGGAGAACATGTACACACAGCTGAACAGGCTGTGAGTTAATAACATTTAGAGCTAATTTGGTTATTTAAAGACGGTTCTGAGTGGCTCCACAGCCGGATTATGACTCATTTAGCAGGTCTACAAACTCTGGTGGAAACTACTGAAACACCCCTGATAAACTGTTATTATAGACATGTGGGTGGTTTATAATAAGGGTCTTTTTAAAAGGTATCAAAAAGCCTCTCCGGTGTCAGCGTGCAGAATCATTTCAGTAGTGAAACTTTTCTTGCGCGTTTTGAAAGAATGTTATACATTTTATGAGCAAGGATTTGCATTGTGGTAGTTAATACATTTTGTGATAGTTTTAGTAGAACATAAACTATTTGGGGGAGAAGAAAAATATCTCAGTACGTATCTGTCAGTCCCTCAACTGAAAAACTTGTTTAAAAAAGAAAAAAATCCATCTTATTTTTTTTTTTTTACCTCCTTTATTTAAGAGACACAAATAGGATGACTTGGTTGTTTTATTTTAGAAGATGTCAGTTTCCTGTTGACTTTTTTGGGTTCTCTAGTTCACTATTGCATATTCATAAGAGCAGTGTGGATGTGGTGGGAAGGCACCACACTGATACAGTTCAAAGGGTCTGAAACCACATCCTTAGTCACGCCACTGATGATGCATGTGCACTGACAAACCCCGCAACGTTGTTCCACTAAACACTCTCACACAGACGTCAGCGCAGCAGCGACTCTGTGAGCGTGTTGGCTGATTAAGACGCAGAATTTTAGATTGAAAGAAAGGTAAGATGATCGATTATTTAAATGTATTTAATATGAGAACAGAAAATTGCTGATGGAAAAATGTTTTTTTTAAGGTGTTTAGCCAGGTTGAGAGATACTTTGTTATTCATTTCATTACCCTATAGCTCGGACTAAGTAACTGTGATGCTCTTGTATGAATGTATTTAATTATTGATGAATACTAATGGTGATGAGCCTTTGTGAACTTGATAATTAAAAAGCCTTTGTCCCAATTTAGCACACAAAGGACAATTTATTTATTTTTCTCTCACTGTTAATTTTTTCCCCCCCCCTTTAACTGCTAACAAGTATGTCTATATTTAGTTTCAGTTGCTGTATTTCCCTCTAACCAGCCGCTGATAACAGTGGGTCGTCCCCATGGCTCTCAAAGCGGTGCTCTTACTGTTGCTATGGGACCTCACTTTGTTTGTTCACAGTGGTAAGTTTGCTTATCTTATCAGTTTCTTTTTCTTGTCTTGTATTTATTTCTAACGGTAATTCCCCACATTAATGTACTCCATTTAAGATCAGCTTAATTTGTTTACCCTTGTACATTGTTGTGGGATTGCCTTGATGCTTGTGCAAGTTTCTTAAAAGTGTTAAATATGAAAAATACAATTATAACTGACTGTACTTCATTTTTTTTCTGCTGCAGTCACGTCTTTGTGCAACGTCAACTGCTCGACAGACTACGAATCTTCTCTGAACTGTTCCTGCTCTGGCTCTCTGCCGACATATTCCGTCCTCCTCAATGTCATTTGCAGGTACAGGCTGTCTGTAGTGTCGCTGATGATGAAAATGCTTTGTGTTGATGCACAAGTATGCAGCTTCATCGTAGCCCCACTAGCTTTTATTCTAATGTTAGTGGGCTAGCTGTTTGTTCCCCCCTCTGAATTATGGGATCCCCAAATTTGGTCTTAATATTATAAGCAACATTTTGATTGTTTTTCAAAAAAATCCTTTGTCAGTTGTTACTGTGTTGTGGAAACATTCGGCCATCTTTTGAAAATGGAGTTGCTTAAGAACAGTTGCTTTGATATTACATTACATTACATTACATTACATTACAGTGATATAGTGGAAACACTGCAAGGTGCTGAATAGATTTAATTGGTGGTCTTTATTGCACCTTTTTCAAATCAGAATGATTTCAATATTAACATCCTTCACTGATGCCATAAAGTGAAATGGTTTGATTGTCATTGGTGTAAGGAGTAGACCCAATTGATATTGATGTTTGAGAGGTTAAAACTGCGATAACAATTGACATTGATTGTTGTTTATTTAAACATAAACAACAATATTTTTCTATTTTTAAAAGGATCCCTTAAATTTGGTTGTTCAAGAATTGCAAACAAGGTGTGTAGCAAGCAAGCGCCACATTTTACATTTGGAGAAAAAACTGGCAAGTCCTCCCTGGTGGACAAACTATCTAATGTAAAGTTCAACATTCAATATTCAAATTGATTCAAATCAATATATGTCATTCATTTAATGACAATTTCATGATTTCCTTTCTCCCATTTGATATTTAACTGATTATGTTTGGATTTTGGATTGTTAATCGAAATAACGATCAATTTGAACACCTCAACTTCATTTTTCACTTTTCACAATAGGATAATTAAATAAATTCAGGGAATAATCAGAAGAGATTATTATATTCCATAGTGACATAAAAGGACTTGTTGTGGTTGGTTGCTTTAATAAATCTAGGTTATTAAAATCTCTAGGAAAGATCTTTTAGCAGCTACACACTTGCAGAGGGGTTACTTAAGTGAGTCACACTAATAAGAAGCCTGGCTGTGAGCTATTTCATGTTCAGATAGACAGCTAAGCAATACTTTGAATTTGTCCCTCTGCTGAATGTTTACCTTAAAGAGACAATCATGATGTGAAATCAAGCTTTTCATAGAACCGCTCTGCATCAGTTCTGCTCTAAAAAAAAAGATCACACCTAAACCACAATCTTTGGTGCTGAGACATCATCTGAAGTCACAGGGAATTATAATAACACACTGTTGTTTATCTGTTGTAGGGATGAACTTCAAACCGAGGTTTATGGCAGCTGTGAAGTCAAACCACCTCAGTCCTGGTGCATAATGAAACCGGAGTCATTTGATGAAGTTTTATCCACTGGAACCTTTTGTAATGCGACAGCCAGTAAACAGGGAGATCAAGTGAATGCCAGTGGGTTGTCCACATGGGGACTGAGTCAAGTGGGTGAGTTAAACTGATAATCACTGAGTAATATGACATTTCTGTATTTCGTCATTTTCGCTGAACAGATAACATGGTGGGTAACACTGAAGAGAAAATGGTCACAGGCAGCAATTAGATCCCTTATGATATTTACGTGTATAAAAATGATTTACAAGAAGTTAAATGTACATTTCTTGCAATTCTTCCATCAGGCAGATTTTACACAGCTTGGACATTGTGTGTAAAAACACTTTCACTTTTGTTAAATATAGCCATCACATTACTGTACAGTAAATCATTTTCTGTTTGGTTTGAAAGTTCAGAAAATTCAGAAATGACAAGAAGCATACTAACAAACTTTCCCAGCAAACCCAAATTGTCATCTGGCAGCAAACCCCAGCCCACCTGCTTTTACCCTCCAGATTAAGACAAAAGCTAAAAATAATCTTCAACTGTCTGTATTGTTGGCATACACACGTTTTCAGTTTCATAACATTCCCCCCCCGGTTCCCTTGGGACTTGTCTTTTCACAGTGAAACTGTCGCCTCCTGTCAATGTTAGTGTGACAAACAACGACGGGGTCTACAACATCACTTGGGACCAAGTTGTGAACAGCGAAGAAGATTGTATCACATACAGGGTGCGCGTGAGAGACAGCAAAGACTTGTCGAAGGTGATACATGAGCCAAAACACGAAAACAAAATCAAGAAAGTGTTGCAGTTTTATTATTGTCAGTTGCCTCTGCTGACGACACCCATCCAAAGATTTTCTGTTCTTATTTCCTTTCCTACAGGATCCAGTTCTCTCCCTTTTAATGAAAGAGAAGAACATTCTGTTAGACCATAAGCATCTGCAACCACATGTCTTCTATACTGTGGATGTTCAGACCAAAATGTGTCCTGGGAATCTCTATGTGGGTCCATGGAGCGAGTGGAGCTCCACTGCACATTGGAGGACTAGAGGATCGTACGAAGGTAGAGGAGCATTGTACCCTCCAGCCTGGAGCCATGAAATAATCAGCTTTTGTCAGAGATGATATTTTTGTTGTGTTTACATGCTTCAAACCATCATACAAATATGAGTTTCTGCATTGATCCTTCATATAAACATTGGTACATATTTGATATGTTATGTCTCCTTTACAGGAGTTAATGGACTTTGGTGGTACGTCCCTCTGTCCGTTGTTCTTGTCCTTCTCCTGTTGCTGGGTTACTTCAAAAAACCGTGAGTACTGAAAACACCAGAGTTACTTTATTTTACTTCAAGTATGAGGATGTGGCCCCGTTCCTTTTGTACAGAGTATGTGTGACTACAGTTGGATTTGAGGTGTGTGTGCTGAGCTACCTTAATAACTTTTCAAAATTTCTCTTGATTAACAATTCTAAGTGGTCCACTTTTCTATAAGTCTCCAAATACAGTGGGGTTTGCCACACATTGACGTGCACCACGCCGACTCAAACGCCTCATTTATTCGTTTTCACAGTGATGGCACTCTATATTCAGTGATGAGTCCTAGTAGAAGCTTGTAGAAGTAGAATATTTGGACTGAACCAACGATCATCATTATAAAAATAGAACGTGCAAATCATGTTTAAAGGTAAAATTTCCTTTTTAATTCACACTTAATTGAATCTACATCCATTGCACGGAAAAATATCTTGGCAAAGGTTGAAAGAAAGCAAACAGAGTCCTAAGGTCAGAAACACTTTGTCTTCCAGTAAATTATCAGCAAAAGCATCTCACTGCTTCGATCTACACTTTCCTGGCATTACCTCCCACATATACAGAAACCACTGCTGTGCTGTACGTGCTGCGGCACTTTGCACTGAAATGGCTCGCAGACATAGGAAGTCATGCAGAGCATCAGTGTGCGAGCTAACAACACCTCACTTATTAACGGCACATACAGTGACATGAAAGAACACAAACTCAAAAAGTAAATGAACTTAGCACATACACTGTTATTGGTTTGTTTGTGGTGATGCTCAACTGTATTGTGTTATGCTTGCAGTTGTTTTTTTTCAATATTTTGTCAACTACTTTTATATCAGTAAAAAATGTGTCGGTTCGACAAATTACTAGAAGTGCCTCAATTCAACAGCACCACAAACTTCAGCCTCCGCAATGACCATGAAGTTGAATCAACACTTCTTTAAAACTGCTTCAACAAAAACTGAACATTATAACTTTCAATGATGGTAGGATTTATTGCAGGACTTTTCAGCACAATAGAATAAACTTTATTGTCCCATCAACCCAGAAAATGTATCTTTGTATCAGTTTTAATTCTTTGTTTGCTGGTGAGAAATGGTCTCTGACTGGCTTCCCTAAATTTCACATCAATGTTAATTGGACTGCATTGATTTGAGCTATTTGTACCAAATAAACTGGTGACACTGAATAGTAGACTATTTGACGATTTCACACTCAAAACATCTCTGTGGAGTTTAGTTTACAGGTCATTTCATTCAGGCTATATGTGGGAGCTAAATGTCAAACACACAAACACACACACACACACACACACACACACACACACACACACACACACACACACACACACACACACACACACACACACACAGTGTTGTAGTTCTTAAACAACAGCTAAGCGATAGCCATGTCTCTTGGCCAATATTTAGTAATTACATTTTTTCTTTCAGGGATGTTCAAGATTAACCATTAACTAAAATAAGAATTTTGACTGATTAATGCCGTCAGTTAAACTGTTAAAAGAAATATCACCATTCAGAGGAGCGGCTTGCCACTTTATAGCAGGTCCACCTTAAAGGTCAGCTCAACTTAAGTGAGCCACCCACTTCATTTTAACCAGCAGGTAGCAGGCAAGAACCAGAAACTTGTCTTGGATCTTCAGGAGACAAATACACTGAACACTCACTGCACTGCTACGCTCACAGCTCTAACTTTACAGCTAACTTCATACTCTCACACACGCTCTCTCTCTCTCTCTCTCTCTCTCTCTCTCTCTCTCTCTCTCTCTCTCTCTCTCTCTCTCTCTTTCTCTCTCGCTAATGTTACAACGAACTTTCAGTACACAGTGACCTTCAGACACACAACCGGCAACCTTTCACTTAAACTAATTAATGCTGTTTTAACTTACTGTGAAAAGTGTTTGTATGCGTCTATGAAAATGCATGCATCATCTTGGCTGCTAACTCCTCAGACGGGTGGAGCCTGTTATGAGCATACGCACACTAAACCTGTTTGTGTATTGGTTATGGTTGCATTGCAGCTTGTTAGCACTTTAACCACAGCACCCTGCATGCAAGGGACTAATGTTGTTGGTTAACTATGGCATGTTATGGTCAGAAAAAAATCTAAATTAGCATCCCTATTACTATTTTCTATGGATACATAAAGTTCAATATAAAAAAAGGCAAAAAAACAAAACAATATTTGAAGATTAGTTGACAATAGGCAAGACCTTAGCAATCAGATTTGACTATGTATATTCTCAATCGGTGACACCCCTATTTGTAACTGAGTGTTTATTTCTGACTTCTTTTTCTTGCCATTGAAGCAAAAAGCGTAAAAACTACAAATTGGCACATAATTGCTAAAATGAGGAATGACACGTGGACAGCTTTGACCTGAATAAACTAAATAAACTTTGTACTGTGTAACAATTTATTTAAAAGCCATTTTGTGCTCTCAGCATTACTGGTTATTATTCGGACACGACTTCACTTCTGCACAGCTCTGGTACCGAAAAAGGAAAATCACTTTATCACAAGTGAGATAAATTACAGATGTTGTGTTATTTTACCTATTTCCATTATTTGTCTGAAATCATTTCATATTTGTTTCAGGTGGTGGCAGCAAAAACTCCAACGGATTTTATACATCCCCAAGGCGGAGGAGTTTTTCAAGCCCCTCTACCTCAGCTATGGGGGGAACTTCAAGGTAAGAGAGACCGGAAAACAAAAGACTTTGGGCTTTGTGTGTAATTTCCAAAGTACCCAGCAGGTGTTGCCCAAGTGGGGACTTTCAGCACATCTGGACCTCGCATGATGGGACTTTCCCTTCACTTCACATTTAAGGGCCCTCATGATATGAATGACTCAGTGTGCAGGGGCTTCAAGAGGCTTTTTGTTTTTTATCTCTCTGATGTTGTGGGTAGATATGTGTCTATGACAGCACGACCTCTTCCACCCCAGTGGAAAATACCCCTGGTACAGATCTCTAATGCGTCATTGTGTCAGGCTAAAAGAAAAAATATGTTTTTGTTTGACAGGCAGATCTTTCTATGATTATCCTTTCCATTACCTTTTTTACATTTTCCCCTAATGTAAATTTTTCTTTCTATCGTTTGATAAACAGGCATAGACAGATTGTTGTTTTCAATGGAACACACTCACTTTTCTTCATATGTGCTAATTTAATGTTAAGGTTAATGGAAAGAGATCTGTGCGTTCCAATACCCAAACTACCATACTATTTACTATGCCAGAAAATTACTTAGTATGTCCCAATACATAGTATATCAAATGCGGTCTGGCAAAAATACTAGGATGTCCTAATGCATACGATTTTATATTTAGCAGTATGTAAGCCAACATGCTTTTTTGACAAATCTGACCCACAATCCTTTTAGCAGCAAATATATGACCTAGTAGTTTAAGAGGCAATGTTATGATGAAGTAGTATGTCTCAATTGAATGCAAACTGCATGCAACAGTACATTTAAGTACAGCTGCAGAATGTATTAAAAGTAAAAAGAAAAATTATGCATTTTAAAACGTATTTGATGAAACTTTGATTTCAGTAGGACCATATAGCCAAAAGGGCCCCGAACTGGTAAAACTTCACTCTTGCATTGCAAAAGAAACCCAGATCCATGTCAAAATGTCTTATATATGTATATATATGTATGGTATACAATTATTCTAGAATCCACAAACATGATTAAAGTGACTGAGCATCTGCTTGGGAAGTGTCCAATAAATCAGAATCGCTTTAATCACTATATGTGTAATGTACTCTGGAATTTGACTTACTGATGCAGCGCAATAAAACCAAGAAAGGTAAATGTTAAAAAGTTACAGTTAATACAGTAAGTTACAGCTAATAAAAAACAGCTGTTCAGCAGTTGATACCCAGGAAACTAGATCCGGTTTTCTTGGTTTCAAACCAACTAAAAATACTTTTCACCAACTTCAGCTGCAGATTTGAGTGTTGCTGTCCAACCTAGTGTTTCACAATAATATTATTATCATTAGGGGTGTACTGTAGATGTTAATAATTTTGATGTAGCTTTTTGAGGTAATCTTCTACTGGTCTTATTAGACATTTTCAGCTGTGTGAAAATAACACAACATGGCCCTAAAGACACTCATCACATTCCTACTTATGATTGCTGAAGAGTTTTGTCGTGTTTGAATACTGTATCTATTTAAAACACCTATAATAATCCTTAACATACCATCTGTATTGGGATAGTGTTACCTCTGAGTGAACCACTTCAAGCTCAACCAACCCAGTGGCCTGAGATCTGTGTGCAGTTACAGATGTTGGTCATGCAGAGGGCGCTACTGCTGCAAATAACACAGAGATCAGGAAGTACGAGGGAGAAAAGGAAATAGTTGTTCTTTATTTAGCACTGCTCTCATTTCTCACTATGCAGAATATGCTAGACCGGGCTAAATGAGGAACATTTTGTTCATAAAATAAAAAAGACTTTGTCTGTCATGGTTCAAGGCAAGCTTGTTTGCAAAAAAATTGAATGAGCAATTCACTCAAATTATGATTATGGAACAAAATATGATATAATGAGATCATGTCTGTGGCACAAATGTCATAAAGTGCAAGTTTGTTTAATGTAATATATGCACAGAGTAATCTGTTTTACGTTGGCTGTCCACAAGTCTTTAACATGTGAACTTGTGAAACTTAACTTGTGTCTGTTTTTTTTAAATGCAAGCGATAAAGAAGCATATCTGATGAAATGAGTTTATTGAAGACATACAGGACATTTGTTAGGTCAGTCCGCTTCAAAGGAGTGCAGATGCTGCTCAACCTTTGTCAGAATTTTAACTAATCTCCATCCGTCATCAAACTATTTTCGTGTATTGAAGAAAGATATGAGATGAAGTCCCCTGTGTTTAGTCCTTAATACTTGGACATACTCCACAAGGCAACTTTCAACAAGTTCTCCATCATAAAGAGTATTGTATGGATGAAAAATAGTGATAGTGTGTGAATATCGATTTCTTTAAACTGGATTTGAATTTAGTTAATTCCTTTAGTTTACAAACGACGTACATGCAACCGCTTATATCAAATCATTCTAAATCTGATGCAAAAATAGTTGACAGTGTGAGAGTGAAACAACATGCCTGCCGTGTGTAGTGCTTTGTGACAGGTGAAGTATAATCCTTGTTACTCTCTAGCTGTTTTTCTTTTGTACTCTATATCACATCTTCAGGATCACTGCAACAGACTGAACCAACTCTTTTAAAACAATGTTCTAGTTTGACTGCGCTATCTTACTCTTGTGGTACAGACTGCTTACGCTTTCCCAGCAGATCAGAGACAGTTGGGTGATGTTGATGAGCTCTGTACCTCAGGATGTGGTGGCTTTTGCATGAAGAAACTCATTCATGCTTATCTGGCCATCACCGAATGAGGCTATATGTGGCTGCAGCAGGTTCTCATTTCAGTAGCATGAATATGTTGACGTAAAGCACTGCAGATTTGCTGGGAGATCCGACTAAAAGTGCACGAAAGGCAAAATCCAAAAATGTTATTTTTTAATTGAGAACATAAAAATGGGGCTGAATCTTTGCAGTCTTGTTAGTGAAAAAGTTACAACCTTTTATTGTTATTAAAATAATATGCTCAAGACAAAGACCATGGAATATTTTCCTTTACTTCAGTGTCATGTTTTGTCTACACTGGGCTAATTATAAGATGCCTATAAACGGTTACAATCGTAGCTTAATGTTCACATGTATCCTGCGGAAAATCCCCAAGTAATAATGTTTCACACTTCAAACAAACAATATTAGTGGGCAAAACATATTAAATAAATATTTGATAAAGAGTAGGTTCTCTCTTTTGATGAGGTGTATGAGACTGGCCTCATGCACTTTATTTTTTTTATTTTTTTTATTAAGGCAAACATGTCTGTCATTTTCTTTCTTCTTATCTCCTTGAGTTCAATGGCGGGATCAATACCACTCTGATATCTGTATGCTCAAAATGAAGCTGCAGCCTCTTGGCTTAGCTTGGCTAAAAGAATGGAAGGTGAGAAAAACAGCCAACCGGTCCAAAGGCTGAACATATCTAAAGCTCACTAATGAACTTGTTCTACCTGGCTTGTTTATCGCATACTTAAACCAAAGTGTAACAATGAATAGTTGTGGTTTTACTGGGAGTTGCGTGCTAGAACTAATGCATGATCAGCCCAAGAGCCAGGCTTCCTGACTTAATGCTAAGCTAACCCCGCTGGCTCCAGCCTCATATTTACCGTATAGATATGAGAGTGGTTTTAATCATATACCGAACTCTCTGCAAGAATGTAAATAAGCAAATACTCTTCTAAATATTTATTGGCCCCTGCATTTAAGCCAATATACCAGATTCATGTTTTCCATTTGTTCTGTTGCAGGAGTGGGTGAAGCCTGTATTCAACGAGTACGATTACCTGATGATCAACCCACATGCTCAGGTGATGAGCGAGAAGCAGCACGACGTCCTTCAGTGGAACAACGAGAAACAACTCTACAGCGAGGACAACGAAGTGAGACAGGCTGGTCATTTCCTGCACACGCTGCAGCCCCACAGCAACTCGCTGCTGTTCTTCCAGGACGGTGGCAGTTCACAGGGCACCGGTCACTCCACCGGACACATCTCCATCCACACTGTGACTCTATCTGGAGAAGAAGAGTTTGAGGAGGAAGTCGGGTCACTGAGCTCCATAAACACCCCAAGAAGTTACCAAGATGGAGAACGCTTTGGATCATTTAAGGAAGACGGCAGAGAACACGCTGGTTATGATTTAGAGGGACCTCAGAGGCAAAGTGGGCTGTTACCACAACATGAAAACCAAATATTGAATGACTTATCGATGGAAAATATAAACTTTCCACCACGTGCCCAGCTTAATGAACCAGAGAGGGTGTCACTCGACTCATTCGCCTCGAACGAGCAGTCGGAAGACGGCTACCCTCACGTGGACTTGGACACTATTGACAGTGGTTTCGGAGAGTGCGGCAGCCCTGGAGCCTCAGACTCAAACGTAGCGGAGCAGATGCACTCTGATTTATTTCACGAGCACAAAAGCTTGAATTCTAACTACGTCAAGCAGTGGATGATATGTAGCACTATTCAAGACGACTTCAGCGACTCAGAACCGGAACTCCATGAGACACCGTGATTATCGCTGCAGATTCGCTGCTACAATCACAGTTAGTGCTGTGGGACAATTACCTTAAAGAAATGGTCATTATTGTTTTAATTTCCAGAAAATACACTTTTTAAAAGAAGTAAATTGGAAGTATCTGCTCAGCATAAAACCCTGTATATTCTGTTAATCTTGAAATGTTTTGTTGTGCACTTTGTACGATGTACATATTCAGGTTTAAATGTTTTTAGAAACATTTGTTATTGTTTTGTTTTTTTTGCTTTAAAGACAGTTTAAAGAGATGGGACACAGAGATTTAATCGGAGAGAGATATAGATGACTTGTATTGAGACTGGAGTGTGCCAAAATAACAATTATACATTTTGTTGTTGACTGTTAATTAATAATTGACCATTTAGAGCAGGAAAAAAGAATCAATTTATTAGCAGATCATAATGAAGCACTGAGGAAGTCCATAATTGTTATTGTTACACTCCAGACTCCATAGACATGCACCAGGAGATGAAAATATTGCCTTTATTTGTGCTGCTGGAGGATGGTTATTGTCATTTTTGTCACTGTATACACAGCTTCATATTCTCATGGCCGTGCACACGTCATTAGCTTGTATTGTAGCATCAGCATGCCTGCTACCTTATCAAGATGTCAGATAATGTTTGTTCTCTTAGCAAATGCATTTTCTCAGTAACCACTGTAACCGTCCATCCTGTTGCAACATTAACGTCAGATAAAAGAGCAAACTTGGAGCAAATGTATCATCTGTACACATAAGAAAACAATTATTTCTATTAGCCAACACCAATCTGTTATTAATTAATAGTTAAAAAAAAAAAATTCAACCTCATAAATAAAATCTAAGTTAACATAGAGTGTAAGTGACCAGGAAATAGCCTTCTGGTGTCAGAATCTGCCCTTATAGCATTCTGCACAGTGGAGGTCAAACAGTGACGTTACATAAGCAAAACACTTCTTTGAGTGGAGGGGAACTTAAATGATTAGGCATTGAAGGTTATACAATAACAGCACTGTAGAAAAAACATATTATATGATGAGCACATTTTTGTCGCCTTGTTTTGTGACGTGACTTTGACTTGCGGCATGAGATTTAAAACAGTTGCAGCTAATAATTTTTGTGTTATTTGGTTGTTTTTTGTATATCAGCAATAAGGAAAATGCAGTTTGCCAGGTTCTCACTGAATCATTCCCCGAACTCCAAATGAAGAGTTCCAGAAGTCATATTGTCATATCTTAGCACTGCAGGAGAAATAAGAATAGATATAAAACACAGCCAGTCACACACATGAACTACAAACAGCTTCAGTAATAGTTCCAAGTTAGAATCCAAGTTATAAGTTTCAATTCACCCAATGGGATGAAACTTATAGTTTCAATTCACCCGAGTCGAACAGGCCTGAGATCTGGTCTGGTGGTGGTTTTAAATGAGAAGATGCGACGACTTTAGGAGAAGACATTTGTAAACAAAAATGATAGAAATCCATTCTTGTTGCAAGTGAAGACAAGCTGACTTTTTTCATATATATAACTGCACTCTTGGTTGCAAGTCCAGACTTACTGTAGGAACTGCAGGAAGAGCTTTTTCTGCTGAACTAAGTGCAGACCTTCGTACATGCTTAGCAGATCAGAAACATAGCTTTGAGCAAATCCATTTTGTGTTGCAAGTGATTACTAGAATTTTTAAATGTATTCTTGGCTCAATGGGAAGCCAATGAAGGGATGTTTAACATGGGATACTGTCGAGCAGCATTTTGGATTAATTGTAGATGGTTTAGTGCTTTTTGCTGATATAAAAATATAGATTAATGGTAATACAGATGGGATGAAATTAAGGCATTAATAACATTCTCCAGGCAGACAGAAAGGGGTTAATTTTTCTTGATAATAACAACATGATTGAATCGCACTTTGTACTCTCAAAGGTCACTCTCGTTCCATTACTTTCGACTGTCAGGTTGGACGGTTATTCAACACTTTGTATCATCAAGCTTTTGGGAATAATCAAACTACAAGAATCAGTAGGATTGAAAGGTACTTATAGTTGTGTATCATCTGTGTAAAAATATTACAATAAATTGTCTCTACTAGTAATGCAACCAGTGGGAAGTATGTACATTGAGAAAGGAATCGGGCCAAGAATCGACCATTGTGCTTGCTTGCTGTTACTGCTGTAGTCATTTGTTTTTTGTGTCAAATGTAAAGCACTTTTGGTATGAAATGTGCTTGCCTTCTTTGCACAGTAGTATTAGTCCATGACCTTTTTGTTTATTTCCATGTAAGTGTAAATGTTGAGTCAGGTTTCCATGTTGATTGGAATGTTTACTTACAGCTGGCACGTTAAAGGAATAAATTAATGAAGAAATTAATGCATTTGCTTCCATACAATGTGTAAAGGGTCACTGAGTGATTTGATGATGAATATACAATGATGTGAAACATGTGTTATGCACTGCACAGTCACCAGATCTCAACCCAGCTGAACACTTACACATTAAGTAAGTTAAGAGGAAGCCTTGCTCCTTTGGCCTTGATCTAAATAATACATATTTTTTTTTATAGTTGATTCTTAAAATCCTTCAATGACAACATAAACATGTTTTAAAACAGTATGGTAAAACAAATATGACCAATAGTAACAAGAAAGGACACCCA
This sequence comes from Anoplopoma fimbria, assembly GCF_027596085.1. Lineage (NCBI taxonomy): Eukaryota > Metazoa > Chordata > Actinopteri > Perciformes > Anoplopomatidae > Anoplopoma > Anoplopoma fimbria. The sequence goes on along the minus strand of NC_072468.1, from coordinate 22,567,118 downwards.
TTTTAAGTCGTATTAATCAAAAAGGCCATGCTTCACTCTGCAGTGCTTAAAATAGAAAAGAAACAAACATATCTTAAGTCCTAAATTGTTTGGCTGGCACTGTGAAAAAAAACAAGAACTCTGACAAAAAGACAAACCAAAAAGGTAAAAGAAAAAAAAATTCTGTGACGAATAAGTTCTGACTTCCTGTGATGCAACCAGTGATAAGTAAAAACCTCAGTCCCATCTCTCATTCACTGTCATCACTCACATCAACAGCATCAGGAGAGCCCCTGAGGTAATAGTACTTTCCCATTAACTATGTATTATAGCATGGAAACTAATGATATACTTGTCTTTTTTTCAAATAATGTAAACTTTAAGGTATTTTATTATATTTCTGATTGTGTTATATTCATATCATAGGTGTATATTAGAGAAAGATACATCCATGTTGGCCTGGACTGGAATGATACATGTCCAGTATTACAGAATGTTTTATTCATCTCCACAGCGTGGATGAAGTCATGAAGTGTCTGCAGCTCCTGTTCCTGTTCCTGTGCTGTTGCTCCAGCATCCTAGCAGTGACCAGCGGCATCAAAGGTACGGCTCATTTGTCTGGACACACGGCCGTTCTGCTCTGAACTTCTTCTGTGAGAATTGCTTTAATAAGGCAGCTTTTGTCATATCTCATCTTGTTGCCAATATTCACGTGGTCAAATTATTTCCTTTGCATGATTAGTTGCGCCACATGACTTCTAGTCACCAACCACAGTAGGAGGTTCAAGGGAAATGTCAAACTATAAAGAAATGTCAAGTAGGAATTTATGTAATCTCATCTGTCTGTGATAAACATTTGAGCAATATTTTGATTACACCAGGGGTGGAAAGTAATAATGTACATTTACACAAGTACTGAACTGAACTACAATTTTGAAGTAGTTTGCTTAAGTACTTCAATGTTATTTAACACAATACTTCTATTACAAAAAGAGAAATGTTTTACTTTTTACTCCACTACATTGATCTGAGAGCTGAAGTTGCTGGTTACTTTACAGATTTTACTTTAAAAAAGCATATACATTAATAAAATACTACACATTGTTAGAGATCAAACCAGAGGCTCCAACCTTTTTGGCTTGTGACAGCTTTCAAAAGCAGTGTGTTGATGGGCCCCCTTGTCAAATTATACTTACGTATTAATGCATATCTTACAAATGTAATAATTGTATATAAAATAATATAACTTACTTTAGCTTAAGTAAAGGATCCAAATACTTCTTCCACCCCTGGATTATTCAGTATTTGAGTAAAAACAAGTTTTATGTTGTATTGTTCACATATATGTGCACACAATTGTGTAACTTCAATAACTTTCTTTTGATTGTGAATATCATAAATTGTGTCAACATGAACATAACAATAATCTTTTCCTCCCACTTGTTATACTCTAGTTGATGGATATTCATGTGTGACTGCCTATTGGGACACAATTACTTGTGTCTTGAACATCACTGGTACTCCCGTAGGACAGTCCAACACCAACTACAGCCTGAAATTCATTGATGATGATGATGGGTAATTTCATTTCTTGCATTATATGAATAAATTAAAAGTTAAATTCCTACTTTCACAAATTAATGTTTGTGTCAGTGTAAAAAAAAAAAAAAAAAAATGGTAATATTCTTTTATTATATTTTTATTCTTTAGCAACGTACGGTCCTGTCCACTTGTGGTGATGAATCACAGTTACAGCTGTGCCTGCAAAGTCGTGGACGACCCCGAGTGTTTAAGCTCTTTGGTTACTTATGACATAAAACTTTGTCATGAATCTGTCTGTCATCCTGTAACAACGGATTTTGACCCATCAGATCACGGTAAGCATGCATTCATTGTAATCATTATCTGATGAGCGATTTGTCTGAGTGGCTTACATGTGTGTAGATGTCCGTCTTGGTTTGCATGCATGTATGCAGATGTGTGTGCATGATTCAGGATGAAGTACAGGACATGTATTAGTCAGGAGAGATACTGAATAACAAACAATAGGTTATTGGCTTTTGCAAAATGTGCTGTTTGTGTTGGAAAGATTTTTATGTGTGAAGACATGCTTTGATAAATTGTTTGTGATCAGTTAAGCTGACACCACCGCATCCACCTGAGATCCAAGAAACACCAGAGACTGTCAACATCAGTTGGGAAAGTGGGTATGAAGGCCATAGGTTCCTCTCCACAGTCCTTGTCTATGAAATTCTACTTCAAACATCTCAAGGCACTGAGACCAAAGTAAGATCCACTGTCATAAATAAATAAATAACCATACTTTGACTCAACATGTTTTGCCGTAATAAGCTCTAACAATAATCTTTTGTTTTTAACTTTTCCTCATAATATTCAGCTCAGTTCACAGAATACCTCCTTATTGATACCAAGGTCAGATCTTCAACCACATGCTACATATTACATTAAAGTGAGATCTGAACCGAATCACCGTGAATATCAAGGAACTTGGAGTAATTGGAGTCCATCGACATGCTGGAAAAATGAAGCAGGAGAAGGTTTTCTAGATATATATATATAAAGTCTGCTATTTGCTGTCTTGCAATGTGTGTGGTCTTATTGTACCCTTGTGTCTCAGGCCATGTCCACACTAGTACGTTTTCATTTTAAAACGGTGTATCAAAACAAAAGCGATTTCCTTCAACAAGGGGTATAGCACCTTTTTCAAAATAATGTCCGTCCACACGTTAACCTTTGAAAATGCATATCACATGACCGTTCATGGACACTGTGCATGTGTGTGCCGGTGTTAACAGGAAGCAGATTGGTTACTTAGTTACGGAATATTCAGCAGAGTATTATAAAACTCCCCATAATAATAAAAGGTAATGCTTGATACTTAAGATCTTCCTCTATAAACTCAAACAGACAAATTTCGTGGAAAGTTTTAGAAGTTTATTTTTTCAGACTTAGTTACAACCCTGCAGGTCTTGTTCTATCTCTCCCACACAGATATCAAATTTACTTTAAAATGAACAGTTACTAAACAAAATTTACTAGATTACATTTGGTTAACACACGTCTCTCACTCATTTTCTCTCGGTATCGTAGTCTGTTTTACATGTAGCTCTGCAGATGGCTGAAGTCTTGTTGAATTAACATGGTAGTCAATCGATAATCAAGACTGTGGAAAAGGGCAACATAATAAGGGCGAAATCAGGGAAGGGCGCGTTGTGACTGCTAAGACCCAATCAAGTAGCGAACGCGGGTGCCTATGTCATCATTTCCAAACTTACGCGTTTTGGCCTGTCTACACTATGAGGTTAACCCGGCGTTTTGAAACTTATCCGTCCTCGGGAACTTTTCAAATCGAAAACTCTGGCCTAGTGTGGACGCTCAGAGTAAACGTAACAAAACATATTTGTTTTAAAATGAAAACAACATAGTTTGGACAGGGCCTCAGTGTCATCAAGAACAAGTGTTGTATATTGTATGAATGACTTGAGGCAGAGGCAACCCCCCCCCCCCTTTTTTTTTTTCTTTTTTATTAATCAGCACTTTCATAGAATAATACTAATCATTTATCAGCCACCTAATATAATTACTGTCTCTGTAGTATGACTCACAAATTCTGTCTTATTTCACAACACTTAGAGGAAGAAGATGAAGATGAAGATAATACGTTTGTCATTTTGATCAAATCTCTGGGCCCAGTGTGTGTGGCTGTTGGAGTCATGCTGTTTGTGCTCTTCAGTCCCACTGTAAGGTAATTCATCTGTTCTTTGACATGCTGGTCAAAGGGGTAAATTTAAGATTATCATGTTCAAAAAGTATGAAAAGTAAAATGTAATTTGATTTATACTACAGAATGAAGATAAAAACTCTGTCCCACACACCAACGCCAGCCCCTTTCTTCCAACCTCTATTTCAACAACATGGAGGCAATCTCCAGGTGAGGTGGCGATGTCCTCTTGTGCTCTCTCTGTCTTTCTGTCTTATTTATTTTATGCAAAGTGCAAAAGAAAGCACAACACATAAGTAACTAGAAAGTTGCACTCTATGTCAGCAACCACCACTGCTCTAAAGCTTAATTTGATGACTCCAACCAGTTCTGTAAAGCACCGTCAAACACACTTCATTCAATCTCAAAAACAATTGTCACGAAGCCGTTGTATAATACAATTCATACAATGTTTCTAAGAACTAATTTAAACTCAACAAGCTGTCTGCCCGATAAACGGGTTGTTAGCAGTTAGCCAAACAAACCGTCCAAAACACTAAAAGTGAGCGAATTGATTTCGCCTTTCTGTGTGTCCGGGCGCAGAGTAGGGGCTCGGTGTCGGCGATGCTCTTAGCTTTGTTATCACTAGCAGCCTCTACCGGGCCAGATATTTTGAGAAATGTGAGTCACCACAACCACAGGAGATCCTGGAGCATGCAGCCATTTAGTCACATATGCAGTTTGCTGCAGCAGAAAGAGAGATTATCCGTGGACAGAGTCAGAGGTGCACACTCACTCACCGACACGCGCGGATAATAAATTCTGCATATTAGTCAAGGACATTTATAAAACATATACCAAAGGAGTTGGTTGTGTAATTATCAGCATGGTTAAAGAGTCTATAGCCATGTTAGCTTCTCTGTGAGGCTGTACTTAGGCACAGCAGTGATTTGAGCTAAATGTTGAATTCACCATGCTACAGTAGCCTACCATGCTTACAATGCTAAAATGCAGATGTTACTGTAAGCAGGTAAAATCTTCTCCATCTTATTTTTTTGTATTAACATGCCAACATTGTTTTTGAAACTAAATTCTGACCTGGATGGAAAGTCAGCTGGGATCATTAGGACTTACCCTCTGTGCACAATAAACACGGGTACCAAATATCACTGCAATCCATCCAACAGTGCCATATATGGCAAAAAATATCAGCTGAAATTTCCAATTTATCAGAGGTGAACAACATATATAGTAATACGTTTTAGAATAATGTGTTAATATGTTGTGTGTAACATGTGCTACAGTGAATGTAATGTATCTCCATGCTTCTGAATTTGCAGGAATGGCTTTCACCTCAAGGCAAATTTGTGCTAACATACAAAACTGAAGAGATCTTGAAAACCGATACTGTGATTGTTGTGCCGAAACCCGTTACAAAGTACCCAGAGGAGAACCAGGGCTTCCTCAACCCTACAGTACAACTGGCCTTAGCTCAGTGTCAAACTGCCTATGTAGGCTTACCCGGGATCCATGAGGCCTCCACGCCTTTAACTATGGTTTGTCCAGGGGAAACTTCTTACACTCAGCTCCCTTTCCCTGTCTGGGATGTTGGCATTAAGGAGGTAGAAGTCGTCTCTGCTCCACCTAAAGATGTCTTCAACATCAGCAGTGTAGACTCTGGCTGCAGCTTTGAGGATCTGACCCAAAGCCCAGACTACAGTTTACCAAACAGTCCTGTTGATGACAGTCAACCACCATGTTTCTGTGCTGATTACTGCATCCTCAACAAAACAGCAGGAGGGTTTGCTCCTGTTTTAGCGTATAAAGGAAGCAGCGTAAATGTTCCATCTGATTCCCTGCAAGAGGAATAAGAAATGGTCCTGTCAGTTGGTTTGGAGGGAATTGAAATTCACTAATCACAATGACTGTATATTAAATGGCAGGGAATGGTGTGGTGGAAATTCCCAATATACTAATACTATCTATCTATGTCCCGAGATGACTCTCAATGAGCGTTGAAATAATGATCAAATGACAAATGAATGTCATTGATGTATTTTATTTCTTGCAAGAAAGAGGCAGAGGTTTACAGTATCACAGGGAGCCTGCAAAGCAATGCACTGAAGAGTAAGGCTGCTCACCCCTGGTATATATACAGGAAAAACCACAAAGACGGGGTGACCAGGGTTATAAATCAGTGTCTGCAGGCTCAGTTCTGAATTAGTATCTCCTGATGAAAAAGACCAAATAGGGAAGAAGGTCAATAGGTGATAGAAGAAGGAATAGGGGGGGAAGCTAAAAGGAGAGCGAACAGGTGGAGAGAGATATGTCAAAAGGCATAACACCTAATAAGGTTCCCGGCCTTTTGAGTCAGACCAATGGTCATAAGCAGGCTTGCATTCTTTCATAATGTATGTTATGTGTTCAAACTAGCAATTTAGCCAGTGCAGGTTTTGTGTGTTTTTATGGTTTGAATTCCCTGCAATGAACCATTCCAATGCACCTGCTCATGTCTCTTTCCATGAAGCAAACATAAACACGGCTTGAGTCTTGGCTAACTTGCTTATGTTACACTTGAATTACAATGTAATGACTTGAATGCAATTTTCCCATTATCTTTTTATGATTTTTTTTTTAATGCATAGCTAATCATTATCTTTTTGCTTGTGTCTGTACTTTGCTTTTACCTTTAATGAAGATAAACTTCATACATAATGCCTGTGTGAGGCCAGTTGCTCCTAAATATCAAATGCTCACCATATACAGTATTTCCCCAAGGGGATCAATAAAGAATAATTTCTAAATGAATGAACTGCTTAATGAAAAAAATGCTGGGTACATGCGTGTATCATGGTCATTTTATGATGTGGGTCAGTAGAAATCTATAAAAATATTTTAGAATGTGTTCAACATAATGTCTATAACTAGAGTTATGGTGTGATCATTTAAATAATCATACAGAAAATACAGAGTTGCAAGAATATACGCCTAGATGAAACTTATCCAACAACAGTCCTGCAATAAATCTTGACTTCATGAAGATTATTATTCTCAGTTTTTGTCTAAACCGTTTTGGAAAAGTCTTGATTCAACTGTAGGGTCATTTTTAAGGGCTGCTGACTGTGTTACTCTTAACTAGATGTCCCGAATAAACTGGTGTATTTTTTTCAGGGGTGAAAGGTAAGTCAACTTTTTAGGCTGCTCACCTCACCTCAGCACAGCAGAGAAAGAAGAGTGCACCGGTTAAACAGAGGTTGAAGCATAGGTAGCAATGGAAGGAAGACAGAAAAGGATGATGGTTTTATGATAGACTGTAGGGTTTTAACGAGTTCAGAGGACGCTGAGATAAATGAGATGTGCAGGAAGAAACAGGAGAGATGAAACATTATTATCAAGACTTACATTTGGACATACTGAGCTAAACTGTACACCACTAAAAGTAGGAAAACATAATAACCGCAAGTCCTTCCTACCATCCCAGTAGACCACAAATACCAAAAAAGGGATTATTCCAATCTGTGCAATACAAAAATATGTGCAATCCACTGTGCAATACAATAATTATACAATAATTATTCTGTCTGAGTATATAATATTTTAAGTTTTTTGCTTTTTTTTTACTCATTTAATATTCTTTACTGTGTGATTACTTATTGACTTATTTATAATACTTGTTTTGATCTAATAAAGGATTATCTTATTTTATCACATAATAAAGGCAAATGCAACTACAATATCGTACAATATCAGAAATATGAGCAAGAAAGAAGGCAGCAATTTGGAAACCTCAGCAGGAAAAAAGTGCATTTTCATGTACTAGATATTCTGCAAAAAAAGTAAGTGGTGACAAATTATTTTTCAGGATCTTAGACAACTAATATTATTGAGAAATTTTGAGCCCTAACACCAGACATCCTGATACAAATGTCAAACCAGTTGATGGCGGTAATGGACAAATTCTGAATAAACCTATTATATAGGTGGAGGCTTCAAATAAGCCCAGTAACAGGCGACCAGTCATGTACAATTTTGACATACTTGCAATTTACTTGAGTATTTTCTTTTCAATGCCACTTACACATAATTATCACTAACTATTATATTATTATGAAATAATCTACCCTGTAGTATATACAGTAATTCAAATGAGCTCTATTTATGTACATTAATGCACAATTTGTTATAATCCAAGAATATAATATGATAGGATTCAGATTTTTTTTTTAACTTTTGGTATTAGGTACTTTTGTGTTCCAGACTAACTAGACTTTTATTTCTACCTTGTGGTATTAGTACGTTTACTTCTGAGTGCTTCTTCCACTGCCGCACACGACATAACATTTCCCCTGAAGAGCAACATGTGGCTCAGGAAGTCTACCCACACGTTTTTGTTTCTGTTAATATATCTGTTCATCAGGTGTAGGTGCAGCAACACCCACCCACATTTCCCCAAAGTGCCATGACACAATGGAGGCCTTTCCCCACCAGCATAACCAGACTGATAAAAAAACCTTCAAGTGAGGGGTGAGGAGCAGCTGGAGAGCAGCCCTTTGGATGCATCGCCTCCCTGGTTAAAGAGGAATCTTCTGACCCCTGTGAGGGGAGTTAGCTGGATCAGCAGGAGGGTCAACATGGAGCGGAATATCTGCACAAGGAAAAACCTGCAGTCATCTTATCAATGGCGATGAATAACTTGAACCTCTCTGGTGTGTATGCAAAACAAAATCCACAAAACACAGATGATAGACAGATAGAAGATAGAAAAAAAAGAACCCGATGAACGCGGTCTGCATACTATCAGTCTCCTGATCTTTGTCCCGAGCATCAGTTGATACTGAAATGAATGAGCACAAAAGGTTAATAAATAACAGGTGGTACAACCCCCCTCCCACACAGCTACAGGTTTTAGTCACATGGTTGGTAAATGTGGCCGCTAATTTTTTTATCAAAGAGTAAAATCTGAAAAAAAGGGGAGCTCCGGTGTGCTTGGGGGTGCTTGGGGGTGCGGGGGTGCAGGGGGTGGCATGGTATGCAACCTGGTATGTTGTGGTTATGTGGCATTTGGCTACCAAGACTCCCTCAAATATGTATTTTTAAATGTTTCATAGCTCACAGTTATTAGTGGTAGACAGGACAGTAAAACAAAAAGTGCACCTCACCAAGCTGACACAAAAGAACGATTCGACAAATGTGTTTCCACTGCAGCCAACTATTTTGAGGAACAATCAGGAGCGACCAACATCAAAGGAAAGAAAGGGGAAATGATTTGCATCATTGCAGCTGAAATCCTTGCAATTTGCAAAAACCCAGCAAAGAAGCACCTTGAAGAAGTTGCACGGAAGATGGTTCAAGCATATCCAAAGTCTTTCAAAGACAAAATATAAAATGAAGTCGTTGGAAGTGGCCATGATTCTTTAATAAGGCAACTTCAGTGCAGAGTTGATGACTGCAACCGAAAGAAGACGCTTGGTAAGCAGAAAAGCACTTCAGTTTTCACTTTTGCACTGTTGCAAAAAGTAAGAAACAACTGAGGGACTCCTATGGCTGTATTCAGTGGGAATCTGAGCCTGTGAATGTGGAATCCCAGATGAAGAAGAAAAGAGGAATGCAAAAAATGTTCCCAGAAAATGAGAGAAATGCAAAAAGCAAAGAACAGTTAATGTCAGACACTTTCGTACCTCAGAGAAATGACATAAGTTCTGGTAAGGACACACATGCCCTTAAGGAAGAAAGGCCCTACCTTTTCTCACTTATCGGCATGAAGGCACACTCATTATTTTCAGTCAAGTGGAGCTGCAAGACAACGGGCAGAAATCCAAGCTGGTGCTGTACCCTGTGAGGTGAGTTAATGCTACGTTCCACATGTCGGACAGCACTTGCATCGCAGATGAGGTGCAGACAGAACACCTGCCACCCACACCATGCATTGTCGTATGTAGTAAGTGAGAGGCAACAGAATGGGTGCGCCCATATGGATGCATTTGAACTAATGTATTTAACTGTACGATTTTATTTTTTTATTTTTTTACAGGACTGAGTACAATGTCTGCAGCAGCTTTCATGGTGGCAGTGGACCAGGAGGTGATGATAGGAGACTCGGCAAGCTTCACCGACGCACTGGACGGCATGCTCGTCTGTTATGACATCTTCAGCTTGCAGTGGAACTCGAGGCCACGAAGAAGTGTCTTCAAATGTGAATGTGCATTAATTCTCTTCTGATTGCGGATGTTTTTGGTCGTTGAGGGTATTTTCTGGTATTTGTCATAGGCTTGCTCTCATATTTTTTATTTCAAGTTGAAATGCTATGCTATTTAACTTAGACTAAATGCATCAAATTTACACAATATAAATAGGAAAAGATGAGATTATAGTCATAATGTGAGACATCAGAAAGACCACTGGAATGTAGCATGGTCTATGGGAGAAATAGATTTTCTTTAAACACAAACACCTTTATTCATTATACATAACTCCTCTGGAGGTTCTAAAGGTGTAAAATGCTCTTGAGCTCATATTGAAACTACTATTGTTTTATTGTTGTTGTTGTTATTACTGCTGATGTACAAGCTGCTCTCTAGAAACCCAGAACAGCTGGCATTACTGATTATAAAGGGAAATGTGAAATTGTATTATTATTCATTTAGACGAATTGTTCATCAGAGTATAAAAAACAATTTTTTGAAGACCACATAATCATTTAAGAAAACGTGTACAATCAACATGAATTGTTTATTTTTATCTTTTTCATATGGGTTGATTTAAACACATATCCATGTCATATCCAGTAAATATCACAATATAAAATGTGTGTTCTCTGTTTGAAAAGTACACACGTTGGAAGCTAGAAATGTACTACTCACCCGTCTATTAAGTGGTCACATCTTCAGTCTTTTCCCGTAGCTGATAGGTAGGTGTTTTATTTACATGTTGAAACGTAGCGCTTGCAGCTGGGACTCTGTGCCAATCACTCTGTGACCGAGTTCTCTGCCATCATTCAAGTCATTGTTGAATTATTCCTTCTTTAGCTTGACCTGACTTTACATGTCATTTTTAAATTAATGAAGGTGTTATATATATCTATTAAGGGCCCAGGGCAGGCTGATTGTTTTTTTTTTGTTGATATCTAACAGTGTTTGTATTTTGTATCTTCAAGATCAACCCCGACAAGGGCTTCAAAGTAGAGCGTCAGGGCACAAAGCCACAAGACACTGCATGCAGATGTACTTGGTTCTTCGTGTGGATGCAGCATCATGGCATCTGTTCGCATTTTTTGCTTCAGTATGGGATGGTGCAATAGCGTTCACTGTAGTGGCTGATGTGCAACTGTGCCATCAAAAACCCATGCATATATTATTATTATATTCCTTTATTGATCCCCATGGGGGAAATTCGGGTGTTGCAGCAGCTCAACTACACAGAAACAGATAATAAATACAACATATTATACAATAAAAATTAAATTTAATAAAAAATAAAAAATGTACCGTATATCCTCATGGTGGGGGGGCCTGGTCAGCATGTTGACAGACTGTGGTCTCCGCTGTTGTTGTACAGTCTGATGGCAGTGGGCACAAATGAGCGTCTGAAGCGCTCCGTCCTGCTCTTTGGTGGAATGAGCCGATGACTGAAAGAGCTGCCCAACTGCCACAGTTCCTCATGGAGCGGGTGAGAGGGATTGTCCAGGATGGCTCTGAGTTTGGCCTTCATCCTCCTCTCACCCACTGACTCCAGACTGTGCAGCTCCAGACCCACCACAGAGCTGGCTTTCCACACCAGTGTAGTGTATTTTATCATATTCTGTTGTACCTTGTTGTAATGAGGCCATGAAGTTGTTGCATGCTGTGTGATGTTGACCAGTTAGGGTTCTTAAGAGCTGCCCTAACAATGACCTCATGACCAACGTATGGCATGACAGCCTTGTTTATGGTGATGTTTACGCAGACGAAGAGACTGGGTACTGAGGAGCCGCCCTAACAATGACCTCATGACCTGCATAAGACATGACAACCTTGTTTATAGTGATGTTTACACAGATGGGTTCTCAGGAACGTATTTCAAAAAGTGTAAGTTTCAAGGTGTCTGAATGATGTATTTACTGCTCAACATGTTTTATGCCTTTGTGCCCATTGAAGTGATGCACAACACAGATATAAGGCCAAGCCCGAAGGCTGAGAGCCTCAGTCCATGCTGAATCTCTGTACGGGCTCCATTCTGCGCAGGATGATTTCTGATGCAAAGATTCAATAAAGAAATTGTTGAAACTGCATCAGCGGACCTGGACATCTTCCTTCATCCTTTGACATCAAGTTATTTACTACACCAGCTTGTTGAGTATATACAAAGATAACATAGAAAACAACATTTGAATAGCTTTTCCACTGTAGTGACCTCCAGTTTTTAGTTGTTTTTTTTATGGCCGGCTGTGGCGTAGTGGAGAGCAAGGTAGTTTTCCAATCAGAGGGTCGGTGGTTCGATACCCGGCTTCGGCAGTCAATGTGTCCTTGGGCAAAGACTGTTTTTAACCCCAAGTTGCTTGTTTTAATAGGTTATTATTTGCCATCGGTGTGGACTGGATGTTGCATGAATGTTAGTTAGAGTCTGATGGTGGCACCTTGCATGGTAGCCTGTCATCAGTGTGTGAATGGGTGAATGATATGTAATATACTACTGATTGTAAGTCGCTTTGGATAAAAGCGTCTGCTAAATGACTGCAATGTAATGTACTGTAATGGCCACACAATCCCTGATAGTTTTTTTCTGTCTATAATATATAATATATATAATATTTCAGTTATTGTTGTTTTTCTACTGTTTTTTTTTTATTGCTTATTTATAATACTTGGTTTTTTTTTTATCTTCATTTTTTATTTTTTATCTTGTCTTCTTTTACTATGTCTCTTGTGTGCACTTTACTCTACGCTGCTGTAAGCCTGCAAATTTCCCCGCTGCGGGACTAATAAAGGATTATCTTATCTTATCTTATCTTATTTTAATAACATGCTGACCGGTATGTGTATTTATTGTCTGTGTCTGTGTAGTTGTATAGTATGTGTATTTATTGTCTGTGTAGTTGTATAGTATGTGTATTTATTGTCTGTGTAGTTGTATAGTATGTGTATTTATTGTCTGTGTCTGTGTAGTTGTATAGTATGTGTATTTATTGTCTGTGTAGTTGTATAGTATGTGTATTTATTGTCTGTGTAGTTGTATAGTATGTGTATTTATTGTCTGTGTAGTTGTATAGTATGTGTATTTATTGTCTGTGTAGTTGTATAGTATGTGTATTTATTGTCTGTGTAGTTGTATAGTATGTGTATTTATTGTCTGTGTAGTTGTATAGTATGTGTATTTATTGTCTGTGTCTGTGTAGTTGAGCTGCTGCAACACTTGAATTTCCCCCATGGGGATCAAGAAAGGAATATAATAATAATAACCTGGTGTGAGCAGTCATACGAGCCACCAGGGGGCGCTGTGACCAACACTCACCGACGAGCTCTTTTGCAGAAGAAGTGCACAAAACCAGGAAGTAAAAAATCTGCCTTTCTCTGTTTTGCTTGCGCTCGCTCTTCATCACGATTGTACTGAATGTGACTTTATTAAGACGCAGCTCTCCACATAGCCTTTTTTTGCAACATCATTTGAAGATGAACCTGCACAAAAACCAATCTTTGCACCCACACCTGCGCGACGAGGAAGCTCTGGTGGTGGAAAACGCCATCAGGTTGGCGATAGACTCCATACTAAACGTGCTGTACGGTGTCAACAGCGCCAGGAGCCATGAGCTCAAACGGACGGTGGCCGAGAGGGACAAAGAGATCCAGAGGCTGACAGAGGTGGAGCATGAGCTGAAGGTGCTCCGCAGACAGGGATGCACCTGCGGGATGTTTGGATCACAGCCCGCCGGGGACCCACATGGCGGGTTTGAACCCAGCTGCATGGACAGTGAGATGACAGCAGGGCAGCAGGAGTGCGACATGAGCATCTCCTGTATGTAAATATGAGGATGTGTGATATTAGAGCAAGAATGCATATGTTCTCTAGTGTTGCTGCAAGGTTTTTTTATTATGTTTTGCTGATATTGGCTTTGCTTCCTCACTGGTTTAGTCACATGCAAACTGTGGATGTATGTGTGAAAGAAATATCATAATTCCAACATCAATCAAGTGTTTCTGTCATAGGCAGTAAAGTCACACTTTGTTTAGGCCTATAGCAAGTTCAGTTTGAGAAACTGAACTATGAAGGAACACATGTGGAATTATGTGGTAAACAAACAAATGCTCAACAAATCAGAATATGTTTTATATTTTAGATTCTTCAAAGTAGTTGAATGAGAAGGTGTGTCCAAACTTTTGACTGGTACTGTATGTGTGAAGAAAATATCATAATTCCAACATCAATCAAGTGTTTCTGTGATGGCAGTAAAGTCACACTTTGTTTACGCCTATAGCATGTTCAGTTTCAGAAACAATCAGTGTCAGTGTTTCATATTTTTTGCTGATATTGGCTTTGCTTCCTCCCTGGTTTAGTCACATGCAAACTGTGGATGTATGTGTGAAAGAAATATCATAATTCCAACATCAATCAAGTGTTTTGTCATTAAAGTCACACTTTGTTTAGGCCTATAGCATGTTCAGTTTCAGAAACAATCTTTTCTTTGTACAGTGTCAGTCAAAAGTTTGGACACACTTTCTCATTCAATGGTTTTTCTTTTTCTTTATTTTTTTTATTGTAGATTAATATTGAAGACATCCACACTATGAAGGAACACATATGGAATTATGTGGTAAACAAACAAATGCTCAACAAACCAGAATATGTTTCATATTTTAGATTCTTCAAAGTAGTTGAATGAGAAGGTGTGTCCAAACTTTTGACTGGTACTGTATATGATATTACATTACATTACAGTCATTTAGCAGATGCTTTTATCCAAAGCGACTTACAGGAGTACAGAGTACTTGAATATTATTTTTTTTTATTGCTGACATTGTTTTTGCTTCCTCATTGGTTTAGTCACATGCAAACTGCGGCAATATAGTACCAGTCAAAAGTTGGGCATGCGCGGGCTGGTGTAAACAGGAAGCTGTGATTTGTACAGTACCAGTCAAAAGTTTGGACACACACCGTCTCATTCAATTACTTTGAAGAATCTAAAATATTAAACATATTCTGGTTTGTTGAGCATTTGTTTACCACATAATTCCATATGTGTTCCTTCATAGTTTGGATGTCTTCAATATTAATCTACAATGTAGAAAAACATAAAAATAAAGAAAAACCATTGAATGAGAAGGTGTCCAAACTTTTGACTGGTACTGTATGTGTGGCAAAAAATATCATAATTCCAACATCAATCAAGTGTTTCTGTCATAGGCAGTAAAGTCACACTTTGTTTAGACCTGTAGCATTATTACACAAGGCAAAAAGGCGTCTGAAGACATGAACGGCAAGTTCAGTTTCAGAAACAATCTGATAATAATAAACAGGAAGCTGTAATTTGTACATTAATTTATTTGCAGACATTGGATCAGCCATTAATAACAGTGTATGTGCTTTTACACATTTAAGATGTACCAATACTTCGTTAAATGCAATCGGTTTCTCTCAACCCTGACATTTCTTTGTCTCTTTTTCTCCTCAGTGGGCCTTTTTGCGAGACCCCCCTCACATGTCTCCTCCCAAAGTTACGAGTCGGCTCTTCCCTCATCGCCTAGCAGAATGGGTCTGGACCAGTCCTGCATCTCCCACTCCTCAGAGTCCTCGGGGTTATCAGAGGCGGCCAGGGATCTGCCTACGTCTCCCAGCAGCCTCGTCATCAAAGAAGAGCCGTGTGATATGGACACAGTTTTTATCAAGTGGGAAATGAGTGAAGAGAGATTCGGGGAGCATCAGGAGAGCACAGGAAGTCCATGCCAGGACAAAGAGAGCCCAAGTGTAAAAAGTAATGCATCTCACCTTTTTCTTCCTATTACAAAAGAATATTCACACCATCACAGGGACTAGAATATCTCATTGTTCTGTGTAGTTATAATGGCATGTTTTGTGACACTAGTCCTGGATATCAAACCTCAAAAACAGGTAAAATCGGTTATCAAAAAAGTGTGTTTATAATCAACAAAGTAGCGTATCAAAAAATGTATTGTTATGAATGCAGGGTGAATCTCTGGCATTTCGTTTTGGCAACAGTATCAAATATTTTCTCAGCCAACACCCGGGCTTGTATGAGAGCCTTAAAAAGAGAAAAGCCTTGGCTAAATGCAGTCACTGTAAAAATGAATTGGCACGGCAGTGGGGTTGTGTCAAATGTAAAAAAAAAAATGTTCATCTCTTCTGATCCCTTTAGAAAACCTGGAGAACATGGAGAGAAGAACAGAACAGGAGAAACCTCATTCAGATCCAGGTGGTTATTACAACCCTCATGGAGAACACCTGAGGTGAGTTATTTCATAGACACAAAAGAGCCGCATAAATCAGGAGGCCTACAGTTACCTCATTAGGGTATCTACCTCTTTAAGAGAAAATCCACCCCCCAAATCCCTGCGTGTATGTGTTCTGTGGATCACCTCTTTATAATTGAGGGTTTCTCTTTAATTTTGTACAATCAGCATGTTAAACGGTGGCAATTAAGGATTATCTTCATTACCGATTTATTGGTTTCATTAATCATATTGTATATTAAGTTCAGACAGTGGTGAGGTGGCATTTCAAGTGATCTGATTTTGTCTTGGATGCCTACAAGATTTGCAAATTTGGCATATATATTGTCACCTAACAACCTGCTGATGGAGGAAACTACGTTAAAGCAGACATTAACCTTCCCCATTCATACTTAAATCATACCTAAATCAAAACAAAGCCCATATAAACAAACAGAACTAGAAATTGCTTGGTGAACTGCATACCTACTCAAATGTTTTTTTCCTCTCTGACCTCTTGACCTCATCAGGAACAAGAAGAAGGGTGTGCCCATGTCCGAGATGACGGAGGAGGCTCAGAGACTGAAGAGGGCAGCCTGGAGAGCGGCTTCCAGGCGCTACTATGCCCGAAAAGTAGCCCGCCAACAGGCAAACCCCTCACGCTCCGGACCCATCCCCCTCCCCTCGCGCTCAGGACCCTTCCCCTCACGCTCAGGACCCTTCCCCTCACGCTCAGGACCCTTCCCCTCACGCTCAGGCGCTCAGGACCCTTCCCCTCACGCTCAGGACCCTTCCCCTCACGCTCAGGACCCTTCCCGTCGCGCTCAGGACCCTTCCCGTCGCACTCAGGACCCCTCCCGTCGCACTCAGGACCCTTCCCCTCGCGCTCCGGCCCCTTCTCCAACATTACAGACTCCAGGTATACACAACCAATCTCTTTTGGGGACAAGAAAAGGAGGACGCTGATATCTCAGTTACCTGAAGCTTCTCAGTCGCTGCAGAGGGAGGCGTGGAGAGCCGCGTCCAAGAGGTACTACGCGCGGAAAACCGCTCGCCACCAAAACGAGCCCGTACATTACGCACACCTGCTCCAGAATATAGAGCCGTCTGGAGATATACTGGAACCTAACAGCGGAGGATCGCACACCAACACTGAAGGAATAATGTGCAGCTGATAGACAGTAATGCTGTGGATGAGATTTTCTATTCAACACATGTAAAGGTATATTTCATTATGTTATATTATGTGGTACGCTGGACTATTTGGATGTTTATTCTTTTTTAGTTAGTTTGTAGCAAAGAAGAAATTCTTAATTTCTTAAGATATGGTCATTTGTGTTTCTTCATAGTTGAAATATACAACTAACCCTGAAAAAAACACTGCAATTTTATCACTATGGTTCTAATTTCTCATAATTTAAAACCCTTTTCTTCATTTCAACCTTCTTTAGTATACTGCATTGCATGCAAGTAGAAAACGCTAACTGCATATGTATTCCAGAGCATTAAAACTATTGTACAGTAGAACTTATGTAACATCCACTGAATCAATACAGCGCTGCTTGACTCCCAACATTTGTAACCACAATCAAGGCATCAATAATGGTCAAATTATGAGTTCAACATCTCTGTGTAAATGATAGATGAAGAATTGCGGTTCAGTTTTTACAGGCAAGACTTAAAACTTTCATTTTGTTCTTTTTATGTTCTTTTATGTTCGATAATAAAGATAATTTAAATACAAATGTGGTATTGTCTTTTTATTGTAATCAAAAAACATTTCACAACTTTTCACTTTTGACATTTTTAAAGCATAGTATACGATGACATCTTTTGTGACAAACCATACATTTAGGAGCTGCACTCCTGGAATCCGTGGACGGCCCCGCCTTGGATGGACTCATCCTAAATGTGGGTGATTTACCATCTGGTGACCTGATGCCATCAGAACAATGCTCTAAAGACAGTGGGGATAGTTATGGATTTTAGGAAGAATGCAACCCTAAACCCTAGCCTCCACCAGTGTGATGCTGAACATCAATACAACAACAAAAGAACAGTGGATTAGTGTTTTTTTATGTGTTATACTATGAGTTTTGATTTGTCATATTACACAGAGACTTTTTTTGAAATACTATACTGTGACTTTCTTTTTTGTGACTATATTATGCCTTCTTATGCAGGGCTTTGACAATAGTATTTCATGTTTTGTTTTAACGTACTATACTGTGACTGTTTATGACGTTTTTACGACATATTTCAACATACATAGATTTTCTTTGTCCGACTTTTTAATGACTTATTTGACATACTATACTATGACTTTTTTCAGACTTTTTTCGCTCACTGTACTGTCTTTTCTACATACTCTGACTTTCAAATTACTTTTTTTGACATACTATGCTATGACTTTTTTCAACATACACTATGACCTATTAATTACTTTTTTCAACATACTGTAGAATGACTTATTTTTGATATTTTTCGACATAATATACTATGACTTTTTCGGCTCACCATACCATGACTTTTTAATTACTATTTCAAACATACTATATAATGACGTATTTATGATATTTTTTGACCTACTATACTAGGACTTTTTCTTTGACCTAAAAAACATTGACTTTTTTATGACTCAAAATACTATGTATACTCTGCCCTTTTTACGACACAATATATTATTACTTTTTTATGACTTGTTTCGGCATGCTATACAATTACTTTTTTCCTTTTAGTATACAATGATTTTGTATCTTTTGTCAACACGCTATACTTTGACTTTTACATTATTTTCTTTCACATAGTAAACCATTGCTATTATCTTACCATACTATGACTTTTTAATGACTAAGTACTATACTATGACCTTTTTTGACCAACTAAGAGTTTTTTGGACATACTTTACTCTGACTTTTTTAAACATAATATACTATTTCTTTTTATGCCTTTATTTGGCATACTATACAATGCTTTATGACTTTTTTCGACACGCTATACGATGAGCATGA